>NC_025693.1:7153936-7195478 GCF_000633955.1 Camelina sativa
AGGAGTGCAGATCTGGAGACGGAAAGGACAAAAGACGATTATTCAGAGCCATCTCTTTATCACGCTAAAACAAGAATGCCAAAAAATTATAAACTTTGTCACCACCGCTTCGGCAGGATTTGACGATTTATCGTTTGAAATGCCTCCTTAATATTATATTGTCACTCTTTTTCTATAGAATCTTCACTGACTCTATTTCAAAATAATTTCATCTATGGAATGATACCCACAAGAACACAACCCTAAAGCGTATGTTGAACTTTTCTAAAGTGAAGAACATTAAAAAAATAAGGGTTTATAGGTGAAGGATTGTGCTCTGTCAAACAACCTATAAATCAAAAAATAACTTTGTCCGTAACAGATATTGGCAGAAGAAGTGATATATCATAGTTTCTACGGTTTGTAACCACGATATAAGGAGTCCTTTAGAGTCTTTTAATATGTTTTTAGATTTTTTGTGATTTTTATAGGTTTTCCAGGATTTTGGTACGGATGAAGCAAAATGTAGCAATTTGGAACATTTTGGAGCATTGAGACCGAAGGAAATCAACTTGGAGATGATAAAGGATGATGGTGTCGACCGACACCACTATTGATGTTGGTCGACATCCCTTTTGCCGACACAAGAAGAAACCCAAGTTTGAAGATTTACAAAGTGGCCCAGAAGTTTTCCCTAATTGCAACATTAGTCTCGTCGTGTTTCAGAACATATATGATTTTAGGTCTTATAAACCCTTATGCTTTAATTTTTGCTGCAACCTTTGAGAGAGAGTTATTGAGAGTTTTTGGGAGAGAAAGATCTGAACTCATATGTAGAGAGAAGATTTTTAAACTCCTTATTTTCTTTTTTGATTTCTATTGCAATTTATTCAAAAAGATGTTTTGTACTTCATTGATTATGTCTGATTAGTTTGTTTGTTAGGTTTAGGATTTCTCATTAAGGATTTCATGGTTTATTAGATCTGTTGATTCTTGGAATTCATTATCTTCTTGTTCTTCATCTTTGGTTGTTCTTTATATTAATTCTTGATTGATCACCTAGAATTAATAAACTAGGAAAAATAAATTGATATGAGAATATAAATAATTTCCTCACAAAAACTTTTGATGAGCAAAATTACTTTTTACAAAGAGATTTGATTTTGTAATTGTGAACAAACTAAACTTGTTTTCAAAGCTGGTTTTTAACTTGGATTTTGCAAAGAGATTTGGATTTTTGGATTTTAAAACTTAGATATTATTTAAAGTGAAAACTAATTTATTTTACAAATGAGTTTAGAGTTCTAGAACATTTTTTAATTGATCGAATCCTATTTAATTGGTTGATTTAGTATTCCATAATTTTCTGAGAATTTCTCTAGACCTAACGTTTTAATTCCTTGAATTTACACACCTTTTATTTAATATTTTGCATGCTATTTTCAATTCAAATTTTTTTATTTAGCATAATAATACAACTCTATAATTTATTGTGTAATCTTGAGTTTCTGTAGATTTGATCCCCAAATACTACAACTGCAAAACTGTTACTATCTCTAGGATATTACAATTTGAGTTTATCAAAAAGCGATTCAGTTTTTCATATTGTTAGGAAACCATTGTTTTGAAAATCGATTAGCTGATGTGGGAACTCCGTTTCATGTTGAGCATAGCTTGCTGCTGTGGCGTGAGAGTGTTTTTGTAGAAGCTGATGTGGCTTGGTTTAGGAGTCTCAAATTGTTCCTTTTATTAGTAGTTATTCTAACACTAAGGGATTGGCATGGAACAGTAAAGTAGTGCAGCACTTTGAAATATTTCTTGTTAAGGTCTGTTTATTTATTTGATCTCATACATCTAATCTGATAATCCTCTGCTTCTCACTTTTGGTCTGTAAAGAGAAGACAAATTCTTCAACACTCTCTGTCCAAGATTGCTCTACCTCCCAAAATCCAAGATACATTCTTATCGCCTTATAAATGGATGACAATCAAGCTCTCTACTTCCACTAGAGTCTTTCTTTATTTCGGCATAGTTAGATATATATGTATGTTTAATGTGTCATCTGATGTAAAGCATTTATTGTAGGATGCAGGAAGACTAAACTACAAAAATCTATGATTATTGTGTTTAGGCACACTTCTCTGGTCATTGCTGAAAGGATTTATAATCCACCCGAAGGAGTCCCACTTTAAAAGTTTTGAAGATACAGACAAAATAAAAAAGCTTTCAAGATATTATATGTTTACATGACACATTTATATACGTGTCTGTGTAAAATTGTACGGTTGATCAATATAAATTTTATACGGTCCACTATGGTTTCAAAACTTTTGTTCATTACTAGTTCTTTTTAAATAAATAATAATCAAAAAATTTGGCAATAAATAACTGAGATTAATGCATTGTGTCGGTTATATAAACGACTTAAACATTAACGTTGGTAAATTACCGACGCAGAATGTTAAACATAACGTCACTTGATGTATCTAGACCTCTCCGTCGCTCAAAAGTTTTATCTTTGCCAAAGGGAGGGTCAACGGTGGTTAGATTCCAGTACGAAAGGATTCAAAAACGTTGCTATGAGTGCCAACGTCTCACCCATGAAGTGGACTTCTGTCCAATTCTAGTCAAGCAAAGACAAGACGCAGCCTCTGCAAGAAGAGCTGGTACTCCCACTCCTAGGCCTGCAAAAGCTCCTTTCCTCAAAGAATCTGACCCTCTTTTTGGAGTGCTGAGGGAGGACCAAGTGGGCATTGACCCATCCACGGGTAGACACTGTATTGCAGAGGATGTATTAGAAGGTATGAGACAGTACCTGAGGGCTAATACCAAGGAAGATCTTCAGGTTAAAGTGGATAGGGTAAAGAAATCAGTCAAAGAAGTTGAAAAATATCCTATTGCCAGGAAAACTGTTCTTTGTCTTGAAGAACCCCCAATCATTCACTGTGATGTCAACAAGGACAAAGGTTTAGTTTTCGGTTTCGAGCAGCCTAATCATGCCTCGCCTCAGATATGTTCTGTCTCAAAGAAGGCACTCTTACCGTCTCAGCCGTCTCCTTCATCATCCGCTATGAATTGGCTCATGTCTGAAAGGATTGCTTTCCAGCCAGAGATGCAACCGCAAGTCAACCCAGGTCTTTTCCTAGCTCTGTCCCAACTTTTTCAGGACGGTGCAACGGTTCAGGGGACTAGTTCTTTTGTGGCTGGTCCCTCCGGCACTGTTCAGAAAAAAGGAAAGGCAAGACGTAGACCTCAGAAAAGTTCTAGAAAGCCTAAGCCAAAGAATCCAAACATACAGGTTTTTGATGAAGGTTTACAATTGGGTTTGGTTACAGGAGTCAAAGAGAAAAGGAAAGCAGTTGACGAGGGTACAAGCACTGCAAAGTTCACAAAGCTTAACCCTAAAAAGGCGATCCCAGATGGGGGATTGCCCCATGATCAATGAGCATCCTGAGTTGGAATTGTCAGGGCTTGGGATGGTCTCAAGACCTGACTTTTCCTCGTCTCAAGGAATTGGTAAAATCCTCTTTCCCTGAGATGGTGTTCTTGATGGAGACAATGCACAATAGAGATATGCTAGTTGATTTGCAAGAAGTTTTAAACTACGACAGAGTTTTCACGATCCAACCTGTTGGGAGGTGTGGAGGTTTGGCAGTTTTTTGGAAGAATAGTGTAAAAGTGGATTTCCTTTTTGCGGATAAGAACTTAATTGATATGCAAGTTCAGTTTGGAGCTTCCAGTTTTTTTGTATCTTGTATATATGGCGACCCAGACTTCAAGAAAAGACAAGTTGTTTGGGAAAGAATCTCTAGATTTGGTTCCAGTAGAATAGAAAGTTGGATCATGCTTGGAGATTTTAATGACATCTGTCATAATGGTGAGAAGATTGGAGGGCCTAGCAGATGTGCTTCTCTTTTTAAACCCTTATGCAATGCTTCAAGCCTGTGAGATGGATGAGTTGGCAAGTAATGGAAACAGATTCACTTGGGCAGGAAGAAGATATGATTTGTGGATCCAAAGTAGGTTGGACAGAGCTTTTGGGAATACAGAGTGGTTCGCTTCTTTTCCAGCTTCGAATCAACTTTTCTTGGAAATGCGAGGGTCAGATCACAGGCCGGTGCTAGTCAATTTAATGGTTTCTCAAGACTCCTACAATGGTCTTTTCAGATTCGATAGAAGACTATTGTACAGGCCGAGAGTGGAGGAAACCATTTCACAAGCTTGGGGTTCTAGAAGAGCAAACGACGACCATCCTTTAGTTAATAGGCTGCGGTCCTGCAGAAAGGCTTTGAGTTCTTGGAAGAGAGTTAACAATTTGAATTCCAAAGAAAAGATCAGAAAGCTTGAGCTAGATTTGGATGCTCACCAATCTGCCCTCCAACCGTGCTTTTATAGGGTCGTGTCTTTAAAAAAGGATTTGGCAAAGGCCTACAGAGAGGAAGAAATCTTTTGGAACCAAAAGAGCCGGAATGGATGAAGTGTGGTGACCGTAACACTAAATTTTTCCAAGCTTCAGTGAAGGAGTCCAGAGCGAGAAACAGGATTGAGAGACTAGTGGATATCAATGGAAACGACCAGTTTTCTGAAGGTGCAAAGGGTGAGGTTGCCTCTGCCTACTTCCAAGATCTGTTCAAGTCTTCAAATCCTGCTCCTTTTGGAAATTGGTTTCATGATCTCCAACCTAGAATTTCAAACCACATGAATAAGAGATTCATTGAGGTGGTTACGGCCAAGGAGATAAAAGACTCTGTTTTCTCTATCGATCCTACCAGTGCGCCCGGTGCAGATGGTATGACCGGCCTGTTCTTTCAAAAGTACTGGCACATTGTCGGAAATCAGGTGATTCTTGAGGTTCAGGAATTTTTCCGCACAGGTCTCATGCCTCAAGAATGGAACTACACTCTCCTTTGTCTCATTCCAAAAATTCCACACCCTTCTGCAATGCCTGACCTGAGACCAATAAGCTTATGCTCAGTAATGTATAAAGTGATCTCAAATATAATTGTAGAAAGGTTCAAGCCCTTCCTCCCCAACATAGTGTCTGACTCCCAGACTGCTTTTGTGGCGGACAGGCTCATCACCGACAACATCATGATAGCTCACGAAACGGTTCATTCTTTGATCACCAAGGATCCCTTTGCCTCTGAGTATATGGCAGTTAAATCTGACATGTCAAAGGCCTACGACAGAGTGGAGTGGTCCTACCTGAGAGCTCTCCTATCTGCATTGGGTTTCCATCAAAGGTGGATCACTTGGATCATGAAGTGTGTGACCTCGGTCACTTTCTCAGTGCTCATTAACGACAAGGCTTCGGGTATGATCATCCCAGAGAGAGGTTTAAGGCAGGGGGATCCTCTTTCCCCTTTCCTCTTTGTGCTTTGTACTGAAGGGCTCACTCACTTATTAAACAAAGCACAAGCGCAAAACAAAATATCTGGTTTTCAATTCTCTCCAGAGGGACCGATCATTCATCATCTTCTTTTTGCGGACGACAGTTTGTTCCTTTGTAAAAGCAACTAGAGACGAAGCATCCAACCTGCAAAGTATCCTTCAGGCTTACGGTGGGGCTACAGGGCAAGTCATTAATGTTAACAAGTCCTCTATTACCTTTGGAAAGAGGGTCCCTGAAAACATTAAACTGGATATTCAGACTCGCCTGGAAATTATGAATCAAGGAGGAGCAGGTTCGTACTTGGGTTTACCAGAATGTTTCAGTGGCTCAAAAATTCAAATGTTGAGCTACATAAAAGACAGAGTTCAGAACAAGCTCTCAGGATGGTATTCCAGAACCCTATCCCAGGGAGGAAAAGAGATCATGATAAAGACTGTGGCCTTGGCTATGCCTGTTTTTGCCATGTGCTGCTTTAAATTCCCAAAAAAGTCTTGCTCCACTTTATCTAGTGCCATGGCTGATTTCTGGTGGAGTTCCTCTGAAAATGTGAGAAAGATTCATTGGCAGAGTAGGGAGAGACTTTGTCTACCTAAAACTTTAGGGGGAATGGGCTTTAAAGACATCGGTCTCTTTAATCAGGCGCTTTTGGTCAAGCAAGCGTGGAGAATCATACATGATCCGGATTGCCTTTTTTCCAGGCTGTTAAAAAGCAGATATTTCCCACGAGGTAATTTCCTGGATGCAGGTATAGGATATAGACCTTCTTATGGTTGGAGAAGTCTTTTGCATGGAAGGGACTTGCTTGTAAGGGGTTTGGTCAAGAAAGTTGGCAATGGTGCTAGTATGCGAGTTTGGAGTGATCGCTGGTTAGATGATGGGGGGTTGAGGGCTCCCTCACCATTATCAACATCGACCTAAAGGTTAGCGATCTCATTGATGTTGTGACAAAGGACTGGGACTCAAGGATTCTTGATGACCTTTTCTATCCAGCAGATGTGATCAAAATAAAGGAGATAATACCGGTGTTTGCAATTGAGGATTTCTGGGTGTGGGATTTTAATAGAAGTGGGGCGTACTCTGTCAAATCCGGTTATTGGTTGGCCTCCAAGATAGAAAAGGAGGTTCTATTCAGAGAGGCATCAGCTTTGCCATCCATTAACATTTTAAAAGCTCAAGTGTGGAAGCTGCAAACGGGGCCTAAGATAAAGGTGTTTCTGTGGAAAACCCTGAGCAGAGCGTTACCAGTCGGGGATCTCTTAGCCCGCAGAGGAATGAGACTTGATGGAAGATGCTCAGTGTGTGGGATGGAGGGTGAATCCATTGCCCATGTTTTGTTTTCCTGCCCCTTGTCTAGACAGATTTGGGCTTTATGGAACTACCCTGCGCCAGACTTTGCTCCTGAGGTTGACTCGGTTTTTACACATATGCACCACCTTCTAAGTAATAAAGATAACCTTCTGTGGCCTTTGGAGATTAGAAAAAGCTTTCCTTGGATTCTGTGGAGGATTTGGAAAAACAGGAACACTCTAGTTTTCCAAGGAAAATCTTTCTCTCCAATGGAAGCAGCAATCAAGATCAAGGAAGATGTAGAAGTGTGGTTTGAGGCCCAAATTTGTGAGCAACCAGAACAGGTTACAACAGAATTATCATCTGTGTTGCAGAGGAATGATTCAAACCACAGAGCTATTGAGCCGTGGTCTCCTCCTCCTCAGGATTGGCTTAAATGCAATGTGGGGGTTGCCTGGTCAAAAAACAAACAGTTAGCGGGTGCCTCTTGGGTTGTGAGAGACACTATGGGAGTTGTTTTAATGCATAGTAGAAGAGCTTTCTCTAATACAAAATCCAAGCAAGATGCTATTTTGGCTACTATGTTGTGGGCAGTAGAGAGCATGATCAGTCACAAGTTGAAAAAAGTTGTTTTTGGCTTAGAGGATCATGCTTTGGTGACTGCAGTTAATAGGCCAAAGGCGTGGCCTTCCTTTTTGTTCCAGTCTTCTCAGGTTCTCTCTACCTTATCTCGGGTTGAAGATTGGATTCTGGTTGGTGAATCAGTAAACTCCAACAGAGGAGCTTCTCTCATTGCTCGCAGTGTAACAGACGACAGCAGGTTACACTCTTATGTGGCTGCAGGGTTTCCTTTTTGGTTATCAGGTCTGTTGAACAGTGAGAGAGTTCTTTCCTCTGTTTAATTTTTTGGTATATGTCCTAAGGTTGGGATATTCTTTTGTAAAGGCCTTTGGTGTACCCAGGCTTAGTGTTAGATGGGGTTCAAGTGACTCGATGTTTAGTCTTTTGGCCTTTGTATAGATGCAGACTTTCCGCAAGTCTTGTATGTAACCCTCTCTTACTCATCAATATATATTCTCAGTTGACAAAAAAAGAAAACGTCACTTATTAAACTGAAGAAAAAAATTACATTCTTATCTAACAGCCGATTTTAAAACCTCTTGAATACATTCTTACCATGAGTACATTGTCATTAGCTTCTTACCATGAGTACAATATTCAAGAGGTTTTAAAATTTTGTTTATCAATCTTATAAATTACCATATAATTTTTTCAAGTGTTATTTTTTCACTTATATGATTCCGACAATTATTTTCTATGAGATTTATCCACAAATAGGGTTATCACAATCCACCTTTACTAATGTATCACAACATCTTCATTGCATATCAAGACCGTCACTTTCGATAGTGTGGACCCTTGACTCCACACTCGTCTGAATTTGGTTGTGATACCACTTTTAATGCTTCAACCATCACTTTTTTTAGTAATTCCTATGTTCACTCCTAGTGTGTGGATCCATCTATATCCAACGGCTGATTTGACATGTCTGGAAAACTTTTAAAAATTTGTTTACCAATACTACAAATTATCCTATAATTTTTTTCTGTGTTTTTTGTCACTCGCACAATTTCGACTCCGCCAAAACATCTATTTTGAAACTATTAGTATAATCATGCTTAATTAATACTGGAGTTCTATGAGAACATTTGACAAAAAAACACTAAGTTAATATTGCTCGTATATTTTGTTTAATAATATATGGTATGTTAAAATAGTTATTGACCAATTAACATGTGAGTATATTCCTCGTATACAACCTGTTAAATAATGTATAATATAGGTCTTGACTAAATATAACATGTAACTATTCCTCGTGCATTACCTTTTTAATAATACATGATATGTTAATATAATTATTGACTAGTCCTCAGAATTCGGGTTTTTGAACCCGATTGGGTTTGAGTTTTCGGGTTTCGACATATAGAATCCATTTAGGTTTTTATATAATCGGATTGGGTTCTTTCGAGCTTGGGTAATTTGGGTAAATCTGAATTCAAACAAACCATAAACAAAAAAAAAAAAAACCTATTTTTTATCTTTTTAGAAATTTTAGAACAAATCTATACTATTAAATGGGAAGCATTATTTACAAGGCAAAATGAATTCCAGAATATATAACATAAAATGACCCTGAATAAATTAAAAGGCATACAATACAAGAAGGACATTAAAGTAATTTAAAACGTCCAAACGTGCGGATCCGTATGTGAACCGGGATTCATTAATTCAGATTATGTATACTGTGTTCGGAGTCAGATTAATTATTCCCATTAACAAACAAAGTCCCTTGAATTAGTTAAACACGTCCGGCCCAAACGAAGGAGATCCAATAAGGCATTATCTAGAGTCCTAATAAATATAATAGTCCAAAAATCTCCAATCTTTCCAAACATAACATAATTTTTTAAATAAGAAATAATAACTAAAATATCGTCAACTACTAAGATATTGTATTCCTAAAAAAAAAATTCGAATAGCAATAAAAATGGAAAAACAAATCTATACTTATGTCCCCATAGTCACGCAAAAATTAAGACTTTTCTAAATATGTAAAATTAACAAATTTTGCAAAATTATCAAATATCATTAATAATGAAAAAAGAAAACTATACCTGTGTCCCCACAGTCACGCAAAATAAGGCAATTCTAAATATATTTTTGATAAGGGGCCATTCTAAATATGTAAAATTAACAAATTTGCAAAATTATCGGCTGCAATGTTTCTAATAATAACAATAAAATATTATATTTAGGAAATATCTTAACAATAAATGAAAAATTAAGAAATTTATAAAATGTTTTGGGCAAAAAATATCTTAACAATAAATGAAAAATCACAAACATATATTTAACTTATGTCATACCATTTTCCTATATATATAACGAAAATGTATGTTTAAAGCCTAGAATATTCTTTTTTGTTTTTCAATTTCGATAGTACATATATTTTTTGTTCTACAGTAGAACCTCTATAAATTAATACTCGATAAATTAATAATCTCTATAAATTAATAAATTTCTCTGGTCCCAAGTTGGGACTAGTGTAATTTTTGACACTATTCGATAATATAATAAAATAATAATTTTTTTGGAATTCCTTTGTAAATATATGGTCCCATCAATAATATAAATTAATAATTATATAAAATTATCTAAATATATGTATATATCTACATATTAATTTTTATTAGAATTCATTTTTAATATTTTTACTATATAAAATTTTTTGAGTGCTATCTTCAAAACATGATAATTGTTATTGTCATTGTAATTGATTTTATAAAAATATTAGTTATAAAGATTAAATCTTATTTTTAATATTTTTTTTACCAGNTTAACTTATGTCATACCATTTTCCTATATATATAACGAAAATGTATGTTTAAAGCCTAGAATATTCTTTTTTGTTTTTCAATTTCGATAGTACATATATTTTTTGTTCTATTTGCTAATTTAACTATAATCTAATTTTGAGGTTTTTTTATTCTTGATTTCTCCGTTGCATGGAGAGAGTTGTTTCCCCAGCTTGTGTGTCAGTATCTCTTCAAAACTATGGTACTTTGATCTATTTATTTTTGAATTTTACTTAGTTTCTTGACTTGGGTGAATTTTATATTATGTTAAGTTTAATCTTTATTTTGTATGACACACTCTTTGATTGAAAGAGTTTATAAATTGATTTACTAAATCATCAAAAAAAGTTATAAGGATATTGAGAAGAGCATGAAGAGTTTTTCATAGAACATGGATCCTCGAATCAACTCATCGAGCTGTAATTATTTTGTTAAATAATGATGTAATTTTGTGGTTAGTATTGAGTTTTAAGGTGACTTTTGTGTATTATTAATTTGTGTGTTTTGTTTTTGTAGATGGCAAACTTTGGTTCAATAATTTGGACTTGGGAATCAAACTCATGTATGTAATATACATAAACATTAAGATTCTCATTGTTGTTAATATTTAAAATATTTTTAAATTAGCTAATAATGTGGGTGGGTTTATACATTAGTTGAGAAGTATATGAAACTGTCATCTTTTTTGATCAAAACGAAATTGTTTTTTAGTTTTATGTTAATAAATGTTTTATGTTCATACCGAGAATAAATGACTAATAAACCTGAAAATTATGTACAATTCCAACTCATCCTAAGACAAGCATCACACAAGAAGAAAGTATGAAAACCATTTTATGATAGCTTGGCTGCAGTCACTAAACACACATAAGGATGTCCATATTTTTTGTGAGATTAGCAATGTGAAGAAGAAAGCATGCATGTTGAAACATGGAGTAGTAAAATCAAGGGACTTTAATTATGACGTGAACAATATACTTACGTGCAAATCGAATAAATAATGCAAATCGACTTGTGATTGATTTTATTGTGTTTAGACTTAAACAAGCAAACAACATGTTGTATATAAGATTTGTGCATCCATCCACACGTTTAGTATAAGATATATATATATGTGTGTGGTATAAAATATAAAGTGTTTATTGATATATTTTACAAAGATATTGTAAATTCACATTTTTTTGTTTTCTATTTTACCAAGTGTATAATAATATTGTTGAATGAAGGAAAAAAAATGGACTCCTAGAATATCAATAGTTTTATGCCCAATATTTTTGAAAATCATTTTTAAAAGTTAACAGATCAGATTATTAAAGTCAATATTCTATATATATAAACTTCTTTAATTTGATGGTATATTATTTGTTATTTCCAAAAACGACTATCTAATTGAATATGTCCATTATAAAATCATTATTTATTTTTTATTTCAAAAAAAAGTTTATCAATAATACTAATTAATTTTGATTATAATAAATAGATTAAGACCAAAAAATTGATTTTTTTTTCAATTATGAAAACAGTTATTATATTTGTAATATATAAGCTAACCACGATTTACTATATTGAAAAGTAGTATATTCTTTATATAAATTTTGGATTTTAGATTTATTAGTATCTCAAAAAATTTAAATATTATCAATTTCCAAAATATTAATTCAAAATATATACTATGTTAAAATTTTGGTTCATAAGTGGAAAAAAAACAATTTTTAACACTTAAGAATAGTTTTAGTGGATTAATATCATAACTGCTACGATTCTAATAAATTCTATGGTGAAAGGGTTATAATTTCATGTTATAGATTCTATACACTAAATATATCTACAAACAAAACCCACACATACGTGAGGATCCAAAACACTTACTTATTTCTTTATCTGATAAACTAAAATATATAATATGAAATGTGTAGATTATTATTAAAACCACGGTTATTAGATGGAAATCATATATAGGACGAAACATACTACTTTTGTTTTACTATATTATGTCCTGAAATAGATATACTGTCTTTCTCTTACTGTTTTTTTTTAATGTAGTTTATCTTTATATATAACAAAGACAAAACTGCTCACTTTTTTAGTCTAAACCAAATTATAAACAAATTGAATACTTAACTGGTATGAGTGCGGATTATGAATGTTAACATTCCTAAAAAAAATATGTTTACAAGCATAATTCCACATATATGTAATATATTATAAATCTAATAGCAAACTTATTTTTTGAAAGCAAACTTAATTTTTGAAATCAATCCCGCACGTACGTGCGGGTCTGAATCTAGTGTATATATAAACATTTAACATTTCACATTAAAACAGAAAAACTAAGATGGCAAAATAGTAAAATGACAAAATGGTTTAAGATGTAAGTTTAAATGCTTAAGGTATGGGTTTGAATTCCCTTAGGTGCATTTTTACATTCAGTTTGGGTAGTTCAGATACCCGATCAGATATTACATACCAGTCAAACCAAACTACCTATTTTAGATCGAATTTGGGTTTAGGTTTCGGGTATGGTTAATATGCTCAGGCCTACATGTGGGTATTGCTGCTCGTATATGTATATATCGAATTAAGTAGAAAACCACATGGAGCTATGTGTTCATCGGACCATTATCAACCCGTATTTGCTGCAGGGTCGGTGTCAAAACAAGTTGTTGATTAGCTCATCAACTCAGTTCAACTTTATGAATTCGAACTTTCTTTTTAAACTCACGTAATAAATGAGTTATATGATCGAGTTTAACCGAGTCGAAAATTATATAAACGAATTCTAACAAATTATATAAGTAAACCGCAAATTAAACTCTTTCTCATAAAATGTTATTATTATGTATGTTATAAATATATACAGTTAAATATTACAACTAAAATCACTGTGTACGAATCTATATATACATTTTTGAAGTACATTTTGGGTTCTACCCTTTTATTTGTACTTATTTAAAAAGTTATTTGCAAAATTAATCCCTAAAAATTTGCATTAAACACAATAAGTATATCGATTTTATAAATCTTCAACCTAACAACAAATATTCTCAAAAGATTTCAAGTCATTTTTAAATAGAAATACATTAAATCAAATATCTCATATTTGGTAAGTTAATATTGTTGCACAAAATCTTAATAAAAAACTAATAAAAAAAAACAATAATCACTTAGATTGCTCTCCAAGCTAAAAGAAGATTTCACTACACGATTTTAAATTATTCTCCAAGCTAAAAAAATATTCACTAGAAGATTTTATTTTGTTAATCCTAAATCGATACTCTTTCATTATATAAAGTTATTTAGTCAATGAAAAACATCCATTTAATCATCAACAGCAACATTAATGCCCCAACGTAACTGATCCTTCCTCTGTTTTGTGAAACAAGTGACGAGGAGATTGAATCCTGTGTACGGGGGAGGCATCATTGGTCTCACAAGCTGTTCATGAAGCCGGATGACATGCACTAGGTTACTCTCAAATCTATGACCTCTTCACTTTAGTTTCTTGCTCTTTACTGCTTTAGTAATTACATAGTTGTGTAATTTGCTTCTATTTTTCTTTGCTTTCATGGGTTAGGATCTTACTAAGGACTCTTATGGACAAAGAGATATGCATAAATTTTTACGTCTTATTGTAAATGATTACAATGGTTTTCAGATCCATCTCTAAAATGTGATTTTATAACAGACTAGGTGATACCCCGTGCTACAGCACGGGATTATATATTTTGTTAGTTTCTTTTTTGTAATTTATATTTTTGTAATGTAGTTTTTTATTTTGACTTATTTTCTTTGTTTATATAGTGTTTATTTATATATTTGGTGTTATACAGTAAATTGGAAATTCTAATAGAGTAAGTAGTTTGTAGAATGTAGCTTGTAGAATGTAGCTTGTCACCGCAATATTGGATAGTAGTTTTGTAGTAAAATGCATTTGCTTGATAGGTGGCTGGTAATACACAACAAAATCAGCCAAAATAGCTCAATAATTTTGATCAAGCTAGGTATGCAATGGTTAATAACCAATTTTCAGTGCATAAGTTGTATAAAACTCTAAATTTCAGAAATGTAAACTGATTGTTGCTGGAAAAAACAAAAAATTGATTGTTGCTGAATAAAATAACTCATAGTATATAAGAATATAATTGGATATAGGAGAGTATAGCGTAAATCAATAACTTAATTAATGAAATAAATAATCTTTACAATCACAACATATTTTGAGCGAACGTATTAGAAAGGTTAAAAAAAAAATGATTATAATTAAAATTTTCTGCTTGTGTGTTTCACTTTTTTGGTGTGATGAGCTCTGGTGAATGAGCAGTATTTATAGATTTATAAGGAGATCCTAGGGTTGTAGGTGAGTGATTAGCAATATATGGAATATGCGAGTAATATACCAATGATTAAGAATATGCAATATTGGTTTCCATTTGCTATTAATTATATGATTTCCAGTTTCCATATAATCTAAATCGAAGATGTAATTAAGATATTCTAGTTTCTATAATCTTAAAATATTGAATGTTGTTTGATTTGTTTAATTAGCATTGAAGATCGAGATAATTTTGGGAACAAAGATATGGAAAGATTATCCTGATTTATGCTTTATTTAGGATACTATTATGGTTCTTAGAATCACAAAATATTCCTTTTTTAAAGATTATTTGTTAAGATCGAATCTTGGTAATTAAGGAAATATCCGAATTTTTGGTAATTAAAATTTATGGTTTTCATTTAAATACCTTAAAGGAAAATGAAATCAGAGTGTTTGCCTATAACGAATAACTCTGTTTGGGCTCTTAAATAACTAATCTTGAATGAAATAATATACTGGATCCGAAATTGATTATTCTAGAGTACAAACATATCAGTGGGTTTTTTCCTTCTGTAGTCGGATATTTTAGGATCCGCGTCCCGACCCATATTTTTTTAAATGATCAACCGAGGGTATTTTTGTCATTTAAAGAAATCAAAACTATAGGTTAATTAGATTAAATTTTTTGATTCTCTAATCATTTTTTTTAATGAAAAACCTACCAAAACCAAGTTATGGTCCATTTTGAGTCTAGGGAGTATTTCTGGTTTAATAGTATAGATAAGTGGAGAAACATTTGGTGAAGTAAATATTTAAGAGCAACTGGCTGAAGTATATTATCGAAGACATAAACATTTGGTTTCGCTGTAACATTCGTTTTGTTTTGTTTTTGGCATCACAAAATAATATGTTTAAGTCAATGTTCCTAACTTATATGCTTAGCGTCTGTTGTTGTGATTGGAAAGAAAATCTGAAAGAGCTTAGCGTCTCATATATGATATATCCGATCGTAAGTATTTCTCTGTATCTTACAACTATGCAAAGTGCAACAATACAAAATAACAAATTTACTTTGCAAACATAACAACCCAACAACAATACATATAATTTTCAACTATATTAATAATAATATAATAGAAACATATTTTTGAAAGTGTGAAAATTGACCTAATAAACTGTAAATCATTATATTAAACAATAAAATACAATTTTGTCATGCTACCACAATATTAAAATATATTAATTAGTAATTGTTTTATTTTACCTATTTAGCACCAAAAATATATTAATTACTAAATTATATGTACGGGTGTAATCTATTAAATTACTAAATCTATTTAGATTAAAACTATGTGATTTTATTTTTGGTGTTTTTAGATTTAGATTTAGTAAAATATATTAATTACTAAATTATATGTACGGGTTAAATCTAAAAACACCAAAAATATAATCACATAGTTTCTATACTCAATAAACAAACGTTAAAAAAAAATTTGTACCTAAATCTAACGTTAAAAAACCCGTACCTAAAGTCGAAAACCTAAACCCGTACCTAAACCCGTACCTAAACTATGTGATTATATTTTTGGTGTTTTTAGATTTAGATTTAGTAAAATATATTAATTACTAAATTATATGTACGGGTTAAATCTAAAAACACCAAAAATATAATCACATAGTTTCTATACTCAATAAACAAACGTTAAAAAAAATTTGTTATATATATATAAATAAATCTTTACTATCTCTTTTGGCACTTCTAATTTGTAATTACAATACTAACTAAATTACATATGTTTTACAAATTAAATCTAAAACACCAACAATGCCTAATCATATAATTGAAATATTAAATTATAAATTGTAAAAATTTAATACTAATATATGTACTTATATAAATATTATCCCGCGGTGTACCGCGGGTTAAAACCTAGTAGATCTACACAACAACAACATACATTTAATATTGGGGAGACAGGAACAGTATTTCCTCCGAGCGATTCCCCAATGCTCAAGTTTAATAGTATTGGCCACTTGACTAAACCGATTGATAAAGTTGACTAAATGGAAATAGGGAGCAATTCACGTGTTTAGCATTTAGTGTACACCCTATTTATTTTGAGATCTATATAATTCTTTTTAAAAATAATACAGTATATAAATATTATGGTTCTTCACAAAAATAACATGCAAGTATTCCTCGTACATAATCTTTTATTCTTTTTGAATAATGCATCACTTATCTAAACGATTAAAAGTCTATAATTGGTGACCAGAATTTAGGAAAAGAATGAGAAGGAATGTGATATTCCTCTTTATTCCACAATTTTTTTATCATTTGGTAGTAATATTTTTTTCTCTACATTCCTCTACATTTTTCAAACACTAAGGAACAATAGAACAAAAATGTTCCTCCCCAAAATTGATAAGGAACAAATGGAACAGAAAAAAAGAACAAATAATAAAATTCGTTTTCATATTTTAAAATAAATAAAACAATATATTTGTTAATAATATTTCAATTTTCTAATATAATAATTTTCATATTTTCATAATGTATTGATAGAAAAAATAATTTTGATATGAATTTCATGTTATAATAATCTTAAGCCTCTATTTGAAAAATATATATATAGTAAAATAATTTTAAGAGACTCATATTTATATCGTAAATAAAAACTAAAAATATTTTAAATTACCTTTAAAATTGTATTGTAGGTTAATATTAAATAACACATATCTAAAATTTAATTTACAATTTTTATTGAATTTGATTTATTTAATATTTAATATATTTAAAAATATATTTATTGTTTAGTTACCATTTACTATTTTATTATTTTTCTGCAGATTTTCTTTTCATTCCTCAAAAGCTGTTTATTCCATTACACATTGTTTTTTTTATTCCTTTTCTTTTTGTTCTTCTAATGGTAATTGATTCTTTGACTTGTTTGTGTGTTTTCGTGGCTCATGTGGCCTTGTTTGGTTGATGTGGGAGTCATGGTCGAGTTTGTGGTCACGACGCTGCCTGCTTCCGAAAACGGTACACTTGGATCGAAAGCTTGAAGTTGGGAGATAGTTACTCTCGCAGTTTAGAAAGATCGATCTTTGGACTAGGTAAACACTACTTATATGTACTTTGCAGTTGTTACTATGGCAACTGTTGGTAAGTTCTGATAACTGAAAACTTGGTGAATCTTTTTGCTTTGTTTCGGTTTATATACCCATCCCCTAACTTGGTAAGTTTCTTTTCATGCAGGTATAGAGATATACACGTTGTTAGTATGCGGGAAATGATATTCGCCATGGTGTACATCTCATTCGATGTGATGATAGGAGCTTACTTGGTTGGTAAATGGTAACATGACAACTTTGATAGTAAAAGGTTCGAAACAGAAAGATTCTGGGATAAGATGGCAGATATCATGCGGTATATGTATATATAGACACAAACTAGGCAGAAACATCCGTGGTCAGATCACAGGACATTTGCGGTTTCAGTACGAAAGTAGCTACACCAAGGTAGCTGTCAGATTCTGATGATGAGCAAATGTAAGCTTTCTTTCAAAACAAGAGTAGATGACACTAATCTAATCTCGAGTTACAACAAGTAACAACAGTCAAATTAAAACACGTTAAACCCTAACAAATTTTATCCAAATCCAGCA
The DNA here is from genome assembly GCF_000633955.1 of Camelina sativa. Classification (NCBI taxonomy): domain Eukaryota; kingdom Viridiplantae; phylum Streptophyta; class Magnoliopsida; order Brassicales; family Brassicaceae; genus Camelina; species Camelina sativa. Next base: position 7,171,994 of record NC_025693.1, read on the forward strand.
ACAAAATATCATTGTAGCTTCACATTAGCGAAAGAACACACAGAACCTACATGGCATCAATCAGATCGAATTGCAAAAAAAATCTCCCTTTTTTCACGCTCCTATGTCCAAAGTCCCAACCTTTAAGCAAAAGAACAAATAAGACGGAACAATTCCATATTAAGCAGTACAATTATTTTTTATTTTTTCTTGTAACAAAAAAATAAAGAGAACTCACGATTACTGAGACTTCTTTTGATGCGGAATTAGCTAGATGGTCGAGAAAGGATCGTTGAGAAACAGTCTCTGGACAAAAGAAAGAAATTCATAATCAGTACATGATTAGCAAATATGATGTTTTACAATATTAATTCAACAATAAATTTTTAAGTACTTCCCTTGGGAAATTTCATAAAAATAATAATTAATGTCGTATAAATTTTAATAAATTTGTAAGTATTTTCGTTTATAATTACATATATTATTAAGTATATTAGTTTTTAGATTGAATAAATTTTCAACCTATTTTTTTTATTTTGATTAGTTTTATATCATTAATTTATTTTGAAAACAAAAAAATTACATTTACAAATGGTTCCTTGATACTAGGATTTTTGTATGTCCTAGCAGGTTCAATTAACCTTATGCAGTTGTAATACTTAAGGTGTCAATCCAGTTGGGAAACTTTACTAACAATTGAGATGCAATCAAGAAATCACAAGTCAAACCAATTTAAAGAGAGTGTTTGTCTAACAATCCTAGAATGGTCAAAATGCAAAATGGAAATGAGACATAGAACTAGAAACGAGAATGCATGACGAGAAGCGAAAATGAATAAAAACAGAAACAAGTCTGAGCATGAACTAAAAAGCAAGAAACGAAACAGTCTCAGGAATGTAATAAAAATCAGAAAGAAAGAGGTTCTAAGGATGGGAGTAATTGATGTCGGTGGAGTATTATAGTCTATAGAGTGTTTAACATGCCAAAAGCAAACCATCCCTAAACAATGAACATCACTTCTTAGCTAATCCAATCTCTTGGCAGAAGCTACTCAAACTCAACCACTTCCAAACCTAGCTCTCGCTAGAGAAACATGATCAAGCATGGCATGAAAAACAAGTTCATTCACGTCAACAAACATCCTAGACAACTAATCTCTTAGGCTAGGAACGTAAGTCTCTAGCACTAGTTGGTCAGACATTTCATCGAACACCTTTTGGATGCGGAAATGTCTAAAACCTAGTTCCAATTGATCAGAGAGAAACTAGTATTTCTAACTCTAGTCCAGAAGGGAATCATACAATCAAAGCTTAAACACTCTACATCCTAAGATCCTCCACCTAATCTATCCCATCCTCAAGGACAACTACACTACTCAGATCCGAAAATCATCATCAAGGATGCAAACTCGGAAAATATTGAATCAAGCATTGTAGGATAAATAAAAATAAGATTGAGAACTTTGTAGACAGAATCAAATGCAAAAACTGAATAATCTCAAAGATATCGGAATACAAGTCTCAGAACGTGTTTTGTGGCTCGGTAAAAACCTTAAGGAAAAGAAACAATATGAGATAAAAGATCCGCCGTCTCTGCAGAGACTTAACAAAATGTATATATATTAGTCCAACATGGAAAGCCCTAAAACTTAAAACGACAAGGTAAAGAGTCGGTTTGGGAATTCCCTGAAGCGTGTGAGACCAAACGTCTTTCTTCCTGAAATGTGCGATCGAATCCGTGCGCGTTGAGTGGAATGCAATGTCATCGTGGCTCGACCTAAGTGGCTCGAGTGAAGTCGACTCGAACGGTGATGGTGTTGGCTCGAGTGAAGCCAGCTGGAGTGCGTGGCGAGTGAGAGTGGCTCGGACGGATGGCTGGAGTGCGTGGCGAGTGAGAGTGGCTCCGACGGACGCGCTTTCAACGTCTCCTAAATACCTGAAACTAGATACGGACCCGCACGTACGTGCGGAGATATTTTCATAAGTTTTTTTTTATTTCTAAAAGAATTTGTTATATTGTTGTTAATTACATATTTGTTTTGTGGGTTTGTTGAGAGTTTTTATTGTAAAAATATTGTATTACAAATATTATGCATAGTTGTAAAATAAAAAAAAATAGTATGCATAGTTGTAAAATAGCTTCCGGGGATAAATTTTTGGATCAATTTTAACATAAAGTTTTTCTTAGTCCTTCATACATATTACAATTACGTTTGGCAAAGCTAATGGTTGTTGTAAGTCTTCTAGATTCGGACCCGCACGTACGTGCGGAATTGATTTCAAAAACTAAGTTTACTATCCTGTATGCATTATATTATATACATGTGAGGTAATACTTGTAAACATATTTTTTAGGAATCAACATTCATAATCCAAACTTGTACCTGTTTAGTAATAGATTTGTTTTTAGTTCAGTTTATACAAACAGAATAATTAAATTCGTTTTTGTTATAAGTAAACGACAAAAAAAAAGAGAAAGGTGGTATGTCTATTTCGAGATCTCAGATTCGTCTCATCCCATATATATCATGTTTTCTCATTCATAACTATAGTTTAAATAATAATTTACTGATTTAAAATATTATATTTTATTCCAACAGATTAAAAAATAACTAAAAGATTTGGTATAACATTTATAACCCGAACGTATATCAGTTGGGCATTTGGTACAAATTATTTCATATCTATTACAAATTATTATAAGATTTTAATACTATAGATTAGATAATATATACCTGAAAATTTATAGATTATATTTACTTATTTGGTTTATCATTGTAAGCTCGCAAGTAACCTGAAAGGCTGCGGGTTCACTGGAAAATTAAATAAATCTCGTCCTGTTTTCTTTCTCCCAAAATTTTATTTCGAATTTTAGTTGTCCAACCTTAATTAGTGATGTAAGTATGCATGCTTTGAATTAATTTTGTGCCAAATAGGTAATATAAAAATGAGTTTGGAAAAAGAAAAAAAGCATAATTTAGAGTTTTTTTTCTTAAGAACAATTCTTCTAAACATTTCAGTAATTTATATTACTGAAATTACTGTTGGGTTTTAAACGGCCCAAGGAAAAAAATTCTGTCAAGAACTTTACTTTTTTTTTTCCGTCAATGTCGAGAACCAAAAATTAGAAAGAGAAAGTTTCTCTGAAAGCAATTGGTGAAGACGCATGCGGTTCTTCATCCTTCCTCTATCAGTCAAAGCAAGGCTCATCAGTCATCAACGTTGATCAGGTTCTTACAATTTTATTATTCTCTTGTTTTGTGTATGTTATTAAAGTTTTGAATCGAAGTGTGTTTTTAATTGTTTAGTTTTCTGTAAATTGTTTGTCCAACAAAAAAAAAGAAAAAAAAAATTTTTCTGTAAATTGTTCTCAAACTATAACTATGAGAAACTGAATGACTCAGTGACTTCAACATCTTGATTTTTATTGTTTTCGCAGAATATCATTGTCACCATCACAACTCTTATTTTCTACGATTATTGATCTAGAATACCAAGTCTAGTAAATGATTAAAATTAAATATAAACTTTTTCTTGCAAATCCGATTATGGGTTCTAGGCATAATATTAAAGTGATGCTCGATTTTGTTAAAACTATTCTGATAATAGATGATTTGAATGACCTTTCTAATACACTTTTTTTTTGCCGTCAAATATACTCTCTTACATTGGAAAGAAAGACAAAATCAGTTTCTTTTTTGTCATGTTAATAAGTTAGACAAAAAGCTAAGCAATATGGATCTAGGCAAGAGAAGCATATGCAAGCACCTGCCATTCCATAGAAATAAGAGGTTAGTAATTTAATCCTCGTAACTTCTCATTTGAAAACTAATCAGAATAGATTTGAATTAATACTAAATAAACTTAGACAAAGTAATTTTTGAAAATATAACTCCTACATGTAAACCTTGTGAACCTTATAGTTATATGTACACTGTAGATGGTATCCTTTTCAACATAGAGAATTGATTGAAAATAGCTTCCAAGTTCCAACTATGATCATGATAGCATGCATCTGCCATTGCCTCTTAAATCTGTAATCAAAGAGAAACTTGCAAATCAGAAACATAATTCTTCTCAATTATTTTCCAATCGAGTTTAATCACAAATCTCTCTAATTCTTTGACATTTTTTTCTTCACTCCATCCTAAAATTGAGAAGTTGTGAACAGACATATAGAAGATTAAAACAAAAAACATTTAAAATAAAATTTGTTTCATCTATTATGCTGTTTTTTTTAACTTAGTTTTCTTACACATAAATGATGTATTCTCACATCATCATCATCGAGTATCATCTTCAAGGTTTCTTCTAAGAAAGTTGTATATTGCCTCAAACTGGGTACAATCTTCACTTGTATATTCCAAATCATTGTTTGCAGCCATTTTTTTGTTTTTTTTTTGGAAAAATTTGTAATTTTAGATGGTTTGCAGTATTCGAGATGAGTTACACCTTCATTACGTCTACTGTATTTATAGTTGTAGGGCATGTTTAAAAAATTATTTTCTAGTATTTAAGATTTAATCATATCGTCTATAATTATAATTGGTAAGTTGCTAAAATTTTATATATAAGAATATTTCGAAATCGTTTAGAATATGGTAATTATCCGAAATTTATGTGTAAATTGTCAAAGATGATATTTTATTGAAGGAATAATTTTTTTAAGGAAAGGTATTATAATATTGTAATCTCCTAATCGTAACAACAATAATTTTTTGGCTAACCGTAATCTATTTAATATATGTTTGGCATTTCATGTAATAATTTTTTAGTCTATGTTACTTATTAAAAATGCTTCCCTTTTAATAGTATAGATTTGTGGGAAGATTTGTTTAACTTTAGGAAATATACACTTTAATATCGTGCAATCATATTGTTTGGCTACAATTTTTATTTGTTCTCTTTAAGTTCATCTACACTAAAATATCAATTAATACCTGTTTGGCTCTGATTTTTTGGCTAACCGTAATCCATTTAATATATGTTTGGCATTTCATGTAATAATTTTTTAGTCTATGTTACTTATTAAAAATGCTTCTCTTTTAATAGTATAGATACTCCAAAATGCACAATGTATGCAAGGATGATGCAAGAACTACCTAGATATGCAAAGTGTATAGAAAGGACTAGAAAATGATGCAAACCAATGAATTATCCTAGCTAAATGCATGATAAAAATATGCTAAGGAGAGACAAAATATAGACATATCATTCCTTATTTTCAAATATTTCTTTGTCAAATATTTCCTACAAAAAAAATTACGAAATATTCCATATTTTCATATATTTTGTTTCATTTCAATATACCGTACTTTTTTTACTCCAACTAAATCTTAATAAAGAAAACTATAGTAATTTTGAAAATGGTAAATATTGTGATGTCTAATTTCGATTTGTCATTTAAAATCTCACGTGGAAACCTCAACTAATAGCTCAGACTTTTATATAGTATGGACTATGTTATTAACCCGCATTACATGCGGGTATGTTTGTATATATTGATTTTAATTTTTTTATAAATATTATTATATTTTATTAATTTGCTCAAATAAAGAACCGGATAATACCGATCAAAACATCTAAACTTGAAGACCTGATAAATCAAGTTCCTGCTCATTCATTATTATAGTCATATTAGTCTTTTTTATAACTGTTCTAAACCATTGCCTAAAATTTTCTAGCCGATATGAAATATTTTACATATATTTATTTTATTTATCAATTGACTAATATTTGGAAAATTTGAATGATTTTTATAAATAATCCTTAATTATTATTTTCAAATATTGCTTTTTCCATATATTATACCTTTTCCTTTTTACAAAAAACTTAATAATTAATGTATAAAACTATTGTATTTTCAAAAATATAATTAGTAAAATAGTTGATTTTGATTGGTGGTTTAAAATCTCACGTGGACGTATTAAGAAGCTATAGCTTCAATTTTTTATCACTCCCTCGTTTTTAATTACTTGTGTTTTTTCACACAAATTAAAAAGTTGAACAAATGTTCTATTATACCCTTTTTGGCTATTAGAATTCTAAATGATTTAATTTTTATTTATTTAATAAGGAGTAAATGAGATAATTTTCTATTAAGAATAAAATTGAAAAACGAAAACCACAACTAAACCCAAACAAACAAATAAACCTTAGAACAACAACTATTTTAAAACAAAATAGTATTATAGATTGAATAAAACTTATTAAATTATGTCAATATTGACTATGATGAGTTCGTTAAGCTCAACATTTGTTGCTGGTAAGAAAAATGATATTTCTTAAAAGTACTATTAAAATGAGTTTTTACTGCAAAACTATAATCACTACCCAAAAAAGTTTATAATAATTGAAGTTAGCCAATAATATCTAAGACAACCCCATTATTGTATAGTAATATTTAGTATATGATACTTAATATTCCAATAAGAAATTAACTACTTTGCGTCACATGTACAAGGTTGACTTTATATTTATTGAGGTTACAGTAGTAACTAGCCAACACAAGTTTCTCCTTCCTCTCCTATAAATACTTGTAGATCACTAACCTAACAAATCATTCAAACTACAAACCTGAGTTGCATAGAAGGTTAAGGTTATTCTCTCCTATTCTGATCCAATTTCTGATAATATTCCTCCCTCTTTCTCTATCTCTTCAACTCTAGCTCGATTTGATCTGTTAGGCACATCATTGCTTTTCAATATTTCATATATATATATATATATATATATATATATATGTCAATCTTTTAAAAATTCTGTTATACACAAAACTATAGAAGTAAATAATTGTTTTACTACTAGTTTTAATTTTTGTGTTGTTCTATAAAAATGATTATTTAAGTTTTTGTTTTAATGCATTATTATTAATTAATCTGAGTAATTCGTATATTACAATAAGAATGGATTTTAAAAATAATGGGATCTATTAAAAATTGTTGTGAAACACTTAGTGGACTCACTAGACCGGCCCATATACTAGCCATAGAGTCTCGGTCCATCGGCCATACTCAGTCCATATAGCTTCGGCCCACGGGCCGAAGCCTTGCTCGGCCATTAACTCTCTAAGTCGGTTTAACCCTAGACATTGTACTCTACTATATATATGCATGTAATCCTTGGGAATTATTAATAAGAATCACAAGAGCTTTATCGCTAAACTCTATATTCATAACACATTATCAGCACGATAGCCTCTAGCCCTAAAAACCCTAGAGCCGCTGCCGATTCCAAAACCCTAAACCGCCTTTCTTCTTCTTCTTCGAGATTTATCCCCTTGCCTCGAAGAAATCTCGACGATAGTCCATATTCCTCGACGATAGTCCAAAACCCTCGACGATAGTCCAAAACTCTCGGCGATTATTCCTTGTTCGTGATCCATCATCGTTCGCAATCCGGTTTCTGTTCGATGATCAAGTTTTGTTCGAGTTTCGGTCGAGGTTCGCGGTTCCTAGACGTATCCGGACGAGAGCGGTACGAAAATCCGGACGATAGCGGTACGAGATTCCAGACGAGAGCAGTACGCGAGCGGGACGAGAATCAGGTCCATAGTAGATCGAGGTCCGAGGTTCGTGGTTCGTGATCAAGGGATATCTGAGGTCTTTAGCTCCCAGATCAAAACCAGTCAGACCCTAATTGGTGAAAGGTAAACAAGATCAAAACTCTCTTAGAACCATAGTCGAACTTGGATCTAAAACTATTGAACCCTAAAACATCCAAGTACACAATCTAACAAACTTTAAATTCCCTAAATCCTAAGACTTAAGATCAGATTGTTAGGATTGTTAGATTGATTGATAATTGCACCAAACTTCCATCAAGCTTAAAATCCGAATTGGTTGATTANATTAATAATCTACAAATATGATCTATGCGAATGCATTAAGAACAATGATGATTGCACTGAAAAATATAGATATCAAATAATTATCTTGCTGAGAGCTTATAAAGCCAGTACCTCACAACAGATGATCCTATTGACCTTTGGACAGAGCTTAAAAGCAAATATGGACACAAAAAGATGGTGCTCCTACCAAAGGCTCAATTCGATTGNTCGATTTGCATAAGAGTATTGTTAATCGAATTTGGCATAGAATTTTCCTATAAATTTAGGTTGCATAAGAACCCTAAAACCCTAAATTAAAATCGGAATCTAGAGAAAGTCTAGTTCCATAAAAATTTGTTTAAATTCCTAATTGGAAAAGGAAAGGTTAAGAAAAAGGAAAATTTCTAGATTATCTAAGAAAAGGAAACTATTGCATGCTATTTAGTTTTGTTGTCTTGTGTGCATAGATTAAATCACGAAAGTTATAAGCAAAGATAAGGCATGGTTCGATCTTAAATATCGCATGGCCTAAGGCATGGTTCGATCTCAAATATCGCATGTCCTAAGTTCGAAATTATGAGATAAAACACAAGACATATTAAACCACAAAAATTATAAGCAAAGATAAGGCATGGTTCGATCTTAAATATCGCATGGCCTAAGGCATGGTTCGATCTCAAATATCGCATGTCCTAAGTTCGAAATTATGAGATAAAACACAAGACATATTAAACCACAAAAATTATAAGCAAAGATAAGGCATGGTTCGATCTTAAATATCGCATGGCCTAAGGCATGGTTTGATCTCAAATATCGCATGTCCTAAGTTCGAAATTATGAGATAAAACACCAAAGCCGAAAATTATAAGAAAGGCAAGGCATGTTTTAACATGGCCTATGAACAAATTAAAGGCATGGTAATGGGGGCAAATCCGCATGACCTATTTGCATGGTAACGGGAGCTAATACCGCATGCTAATGATATGATGCATGTCATAAATCTTGTGAATGTCAAAGATTAATAATCTACAAATATGATCTATGCGAATGCATTAAGAACAATGATGATTGCACTGAAAAATATAGATATCAAATAATTATCTTGCTGAGAGCTTATAAAGCCAGTACCTCACAACAGATGATCCTATTGACCTTTGGACAGAGCTTAAAAGCAAATATGGACACAAAAAGATGGTGCTCCTACCAAAGGCTCAATTCGATTGGGAAAACCTAAGGAACCAGGATTTCAAATCCCTGGATGAGTATAACTCAGAGCTTTTAAAGATTGTCTAAATCCTAAGGTTGTGTGGTACTAGGGTCATTAAGAAGGAATTGTTGGAGAAGACATTCTCAACATTTCATGTGCTCCAGCAGCAATATCGCGAGGAAAGGTTTTTAAACCTACGCATACCTAAAACTCTTGTTTAGTGCTAGATANCAAATATCGCATGTCCTAAGTTCGAAATTATGAGATAAAACACAAGACATATTAAACCACAAAAATTATAAGCAAAGATAAGGCATGGTTCGATCTTAAATATCGCATGGCCTAAGGCATGGTTTGATCTCAAATATCGCATGTCCTAAGTTCGAAATTATGAGATAAAACACCAAAGCCGAAAATTATAAGAAAGGCAAGGCATGTTTTAACATGGCCTATGAACAAATTAAAGGCATGGTAATGGGGGCAAATCCGCATGACCTATTTGCATGGTAACGGGAGCTAATACCGCATGCTAATGATATGATGCATGTCATAAATCTTGTGAATGTCAAAGATTAATAATCTACAAATATGATCTATGCGAATGCATTAAGAACAATGATGATTGCACTGAAAAATATAGATATCAAATAATTATCTTGCTGAGAGCTTATAAAGCCAGTACCTCACAACAGATGATCCTATTGACCTTTGGACAGAGCTTAAAAGCAAATATGGACACAAAAAGATGGTGCTCCTACCAAAGGCTCAATTCGATTGGGAAAACCTAAGGAACCAGGATTTCAAATCCCTGGATGAGTATAACTCAGAGCTTTTAAAGATTGTCTAAATCCTAAGGTTGTGTGGTACTAGGGTCATTAAGAAGGAATTGTTGGAGAAGACATTCTCAACATTTCATTGTGCTCCAGCAGCAATATCGCGAGGAAAGGTTTTTAAACCTACGCATACCTAAAACTCTTGTTTAATGCTAGATAAGCAAAACAATGAGATATTATTGATGAAAAGTGCAATGAAGCCCACAAGGTCGATATGACTAAGAAAAATCCTCAAGAGCCTATAGAGCCAAAAGAGACCAATGAGTCTAACTATGTCCGTAGGGACAAGAGTGGCCGTGGCCGAGGAAGAAGTGGACATGGTGGTCCTGGTCGTGGGACTTACCAAAGGCATAATTATGATGGTCAAGGCCGTAGAAACCGATTAGGCTTCGGCCGTGGTCGGGGGGAAAGGCCGCGGGTCATTTCAAACCGCAACATAAGACCAAGTCCACTTGTCATAGATATGGTATGGAGAACCATTGGATAAAGACATGCATGACTCCTAAACATCTAATTAATCTCTATCAAGAGAATTTGAAAAGAATCCAGAAACTAATTTTGGTGCATCTCGATGGTAAAGGAAATTTGGCCATGAGAATGATGACCAATTAAATTATGAGATTTCTGGTTGCCTAAATATAGCTTTGGTTTAATTTCTATGTTTATTGGATTATTATTGTGGTTTAAATTCTTGTCCATTATTGGAAATGGCTAAGGACAAGAAAATAAGTGTGGTGGATAGTGGATTAAGCCACACAACTTTAAGAATGCCAATATTAGCAAAGATAAGCGGGTATAGCAAGCCTAAGTGAAGGCTACGGCCAGGCTCACGTGTTGTTGCCTAAGGGAACACACATTGAATTGAGTGATGCCTTATATTCACCCAGCTCCAAGAGAAACTTGTTGAGCTTTAAAGATATAAGATTAAATGGTTATCATGTGGAAACCAAGGGTGAAGGGACTAGAGAATTCCTATACATTACAGAAAATGTAAAAGGACAAAAGAAGATCCTATAGACTATACCTACACTAGCCTCTGGTTTATACCATGCTAAGATTAATATGATAGAGGCTAAATTGGCAAAGCACAGAATGATAAATGAACAAGATGTTCAATAATTCACTTTATGGCATGACTGGATTGGCCATCCAGGTCCTAACATGATGCGTAAGCCGATGGGCACACTCCTAAGAGAGAAGAGTTATCCCTAAGAATCTCACGTGTGTAGCATGTACACAAGGGAAACTCATTATAAGGCTATAACCAGCAAATAAAGAGATTATCCACTTAAGACTATAAGTCTAGACAGTGCTGGTGAGCATATATCCCAAGCGTTTAATAATAGTGGTATGTCCATGGGGGGAAGTGTGGACCACCCTGTGGCACATGAACATACAGAGAGTGGATTAGATGAATCCCTTATTAAACGTATTGCTTGACCATTACTAATGAGGTCGAAGCTTCCAGTGTCGGCTTGGGGACACACGGTATTACATGCAGTAGAGCTTATACGCATCAGGCCATCTAGTGAGAATAAATATTCCCAATTACTAACGGGTCATGAGCCAGACATATCCCATCTAAAGACATTCGGGTGTGCCGTTTATGTATCGAATGCATCATCACAAGAGAATAAAGATGGGACCTCAGAGGAGGATGGGAATATATGATGGATATGATTCTCCCACCATTGCTAAGTATCTTGAGCCAACTATGGGTGATTTATATATGGCCAGATACACGGATTGTCACTTTGTTGAATCCGAGNAATCTCACGTGTGTAGCATGTACACAAGGGAAACTCATTATAAGGCTATAACCAGCAAATAAAGAGATTATCCACTTAAGACTATAAGTCTAGACAGTGCTGGTGAGCATATATCCCAAGCGTTTAATAATAGTGGTATGTCCATGGGGGGAAGTGTGGACCACCCTGTGGCACATGAACATACAGAGAGTGGATTAGATGAATCCCTTATTAAACGTATTGCTTGACCATTACTAATGAGGTCGAAGCTTCCAGTGTCGGCTTGGGGACACACGGTATTACATGCAGTAGAGCTTATACGCATCAGGCCATCTAGTGAGAATAAATATTCCCAATTACTAACGGGTCATGAGCCAGACATATCCCATCTAAAGACATTCGGGTGTGCCGTTTATGTATCGAATGCATCATCACAAGAGAATAAAGATGGGACCTCAGAGGAGGATGGGAATATATGATGGATATGATTCTCCCACCATTGCTAAGTATCTTGAGCCAACTATGGGTGATTTATATATGGCCAGATACACGGATTGTCACTTTGTTGAATCCGAGTTCCCTATGTTGGGTGGAGAGAAATGCAGAGAAAGACAAGCTGGTCAAGGAAAATATTATGGAATCAAACATCCTTAAATTGGCAAGATCCTCGGACTCTAGCATGAGATGCAGAGGTCCAAAGAATTATATATATGCGAAAGCTAGCTAATAAAATTCCAGATTCCTTTTGACCCAAAGAGAATAAGAAAATCGTACATACTAGCTTGTAATGCACCAGTACGTATTGATGTTTAGAAGGAACACAATAATCAAGTTGCTACAGAGTCTAGAACCCGTTTGAAAAGAGGTAGACCAGTAGGTTCCAAAGATAAGAACCCACGGAAATCTAAAGGTGCAAAATAGACCGAGGTTAAGGGAATTACAGAAAATATAGACATGGCCGCGACAAATCCTAAGGTACCAAATTGAGGTTTGGGACGCTGAACCTCAAGGACCTGAAGGTATTGATAACAATGAGATCTCAATAAGTTATATCATGTCTAGAATAAAATGGAACCGCAAAGATGATGTCGACATCAATGAAATAATTGCATGCAAGGTAGCACTTGAGATAAATGAGGATCTAGAGCCCACATCTATACTAGAGTACACTCAAAGCAAAGAATGGCCTAAATGGCAAGAAGCTATTGATGTGGAGCTAAACTCTTTGAAGAAGAGAAAGGTGTTTGGTCCGATCACACGGATAACACATGAGATAAAGCTAGTAGGACACAAGTGGGTCTTTGTAAGAAAGAGAAATGAGAAGAATGAAATCGTGAGATACAAGGCACGGTTTGAAGCACAAGGATTCTCTCAAAGACCAAGAGTAGATTATGAGGAAACTTACTCCCTTGTGATGGATGCAACGACTTTTAGATATCTAATAAGTCTGGCTGTAATTTGTGGTTAATGGATGTTAAAACCACATACTTACATGGTCCACTGGAAAATGAAAGATTACCAGAGGGTATAGAGCTCGATTATAAGAGTGGTTCTCGAGAACAGTACTGCATAAGGCTAGACAAATCGCTTTATGGACTGAAAGAGAGTGGTCGAATGTGTTATAATAGACTTAGCGAATTTTAGCAAAGAAAGGCTATAGTCATGACCCCATCAGTCCATATATATTTATAAAGAAGTTTGCAAACAAAGGATTTGTGATAATAGCAGTCTATGTGGATGATTTGAACATCCTTGGAACCTCTGGGGAAATCGCCCAAACTATAGAATACCTCAAAAGAGAGTTTGAGATGAAAGACCTAGGTAAGACAAGATTATGTTTGGGATTGCAGCTTGAGTACAGAAACAATGGTATCCTTGTGCATCAAAAGGCATATACAGAAAAGGTACTCAAGAGGTTTAATATGGAGCAAGCTCACCCATTGACTAGCCCCATGGTTGTGAGAAGTACACAAGTGGATAAGGATCCATTTGCTCCTAAGAAGGCCGATGAAGAAGTTCTCGGGCCTGAAGTGCCTTACCTCAGTGCTATAGAAGCGTTGATGTTCTTGGCTAGCCACACTAGACCAGACATAAGTTTTGCCGTGAACCTCCTAGCAAGATATAGTTCTTGTCCGACCATAAGGCACTGGAATGGTATAAAACATGTTCTGCGATACCTACAAGGTACGACAGACTATGGTCTATATTACACTAACTATAACAAAGATGGTTTAGTTGGTTTTGCTGATGCAGGTTATCTCTCCGATCCACACAATGGGAAATCACAAACAGGCTATGTGTTTACACACGGCGGTACAGCAATCTCTTGGCGTTCTATGAAGCAAACCCTTGTAGCAACATCATCAAATCACGCAGAGATACTAGCAATGCACGAGGCCAGCCGTGAGTGTGTTTGGTTGCGGTCCATGACTCAGCATATTCGGACGGACAGTGGATTGGAGGACAGCAAAGAAGCAACCGTGATCTATGAAGATAACACAGCAAGCATCGCACAGCTCAAAGAAGGTTACATCAAGGGAGATCGGACGAAGCACATATTACCAAAGTTCTTCCATACACATGATCTACAAAAGGCCGGAGAAGTTCTTATTGTGCAAGTTCAGTCAAGTGAGAATTCAGCCGATCTCTTCACCAAATCGTTACCGACAACAACGTTCAAGAAGCTCGCGCACCAGATTGGAGTGCGGAGACTTAGGGACTTGGAGTGATGTTTGGAACAGGGGGAGCAATGTGTGCTGTACTCTTTTTCCTTCACCAAGGTTTTGTCCCAATGGGTTTTCCTGGTAAGGTTTTAATGAGGCAGCATCCACTAAGCACATTGCAGCGATCCCATCCAACATAGGCACGGTCGTTCGTCCAAGGGGGAGTGTTGTGAAACACTTAGTGGACTCACTAGACCGGCCCATATACTAGCCATGGAGTCTCGGTCCATCGGCCATACTCAGTCCATATAGCTTCGGCCCACGGGCCGAGGCCTTGCTCGGCCATTAACTCTCTAAGTCGGTTTAACCCTAGACATTGTACTCTACTATATATATGCATGTAATCCTTGGGAATTATTAATAAGAATCACAAGAGCTTTATCCCTAAACTCTATATTTATAACAAAAATAATGTTTTCAAGATATAATATCCTTGATTACATGAAACCTAATTTTGTAAAACTATTTATATATTTAATTTAATATTCATACATCATTCTCGATAAAAAAAAATATTAGTTATGATTTCTTATTTTCATAAAAAAAAATTATTTTATGAGTCAAAACTAATGTATGCAATTTAATTAAATTTTAAAAACAAAATATATTATTAAATTTTAAAATATCCAAAATATTGCATAGATCAAAAAGTTAAAAGTTATAAATACTGTAATTTGATTAGTTACAACACGGGACATATATCACTATCACTATTATTATTTTGGTGAACGGGAGAGTGGTTATTAACATCTCTGATTTGGGAAGCTCGGTGTATGCAAAACTCTGTGCTAAATTGCTCTACCTTTTCTTGATATTCTTTTTTTTCCTTTCAGTAATATCATCGATGGCATTATCCGAAGAAACGATGTCGAACTACGCAGAAAACATGAGTGCTTACAAATCCGCTTGTGAAGACCACCCAGCCCTCAAAGCCTTTGATTCTTCGCTTCAGCAGCGAACCATCAAAGCGATAGACTCACTCACCACTGTAGCCGAGAATGGGACCGGGTATGTGTCCCAACACGACATACACATGGAGGTCTCCAAAAACCTACTTGAAGTTACCCAAGATGTGGCAAACTTCATTCTTGAAAGCGAAGACAGTTTGTAGGAGAGCGAAGCTCTAAAATCTTTGGTCAAGGCCTATTTTGAAAATACCTTGAAGACTTTGGAGACTTTCGATAATGTAATGGATTGCGTGGAGAAAGCAGAAATGGGCCGACTTTACATTCAAGAGGCCGTGGCACAGTTTGACAAAGAGTCGGCAGTGAAGAATGTAGGTGGAAAACAGAAGAGGTATGAAAACATCTTGAAGGAGCTAAAGAAGTTTAAAGCCATGGGAGATCCTTTTGATGGCCAAGTGCTCACGACTCAGGTCAAGTTGATCCAAAACCAGCAGGAGTCCCTTCTGCAAGAAGTGAGTGAGGCTAAAAAAAAGCTTGATGAGGAAATAAAAGAGCTTGCTGATGAATATGCTTATGCACAAAAATGGAGTGTTCTCTCGGGTGTGATTATCGGCGCTGTTGGTTTCCTTGTTATGTTAGGATCAGTAGCTCTAATTCTAACAGGAGTGGGTGCGCCTGTGGGCATTGCACTGGCTGTAGCAGCACCACCAGTGTTGATAAGTATATGGGCGGGCGTCTACGTTCACTTAAATGATCGGATGGATGCTCTGAATAGACAGATGGAAGCTCTAAAGAAACTGAAAGAAAAAATGTCATCGGTGGAGATTGGTGCAGAAACTAACAAAGAATCGATGGAGACCGTATCTGAATTAGTCGACCAGCTAAAGAAAAATATCTCGTCTCTTTTCAAATATGTGGATGAGGCAATTGAAAATGAAGGAGATGAGGTGGACACGCAACTTGCCCTCTACTCAATCAGGGACAAAGTAAAGACATTAACAGAGAAACTTAAGGAGGTTGGTGAAACTGTGGCTAATCATAGCAAACTGATCCTTGAGGCGAGGTTCCATGTTCTCGAAAAGATCAACGGTTCTGGAAAATATCATCACGGTTAAACTTTATCCATGTTTGTTGTTCAAGAATCAATTTCCATATTTTCTATGTTCTAATAATTGGGTTTACAGCCCATCGAACCTTTTTATTTTACTTTGTAACGTTGACCATCCGAGAGGATTGGTTCATATGTACCTCTATCCCTTATGTATTTTATAATCCTTCAAATAAAAGTTTGTTGTTTTGTTTTCTTTTACATTCATCTTCACAAATTAAACGACCAAAACACTTCACTTTCCATATAAACCAACTTTCGTTAGAGATTCAAATGAATCGACAGAGGGTTACAACTTTCGTTAGAGATTCATATGAATCTACAGAGGGTTTTTACGGTTTTTAATCATGATATAATTTGTACCGTTAGAGTTTTTTTAATTGTGTTTTAGTATCTTCATGAATCTTTGTAGGCCATTGGAGGCGAGATCCAGAGAATATGTTCATATACATAATAAATCCACAAGAAATTCTGCAAACTCTTTCGAATCCAAAATGCTTTTCTGAATCAGGGAAGGACGTAACACGATATTGATCATATCCCATGCCATCTGCGTAGAAATCCATGGACACAACAACCTCTTCAGTGTCATTTTGAGGCCATGCCAGTGAATACTTTCGTTCAAGCTAAAGGAATTTCCAAAATACTGACAGGACAAAGAGAAAGGAGAATGGACAGTTTTGAGACTCCACAACCCCGTCTCAGATGAATATATACGAAAAGTCAAGTTCATACTTCTGTTTCTGTAGTAATCAAAGTCAAGCAGAACAACTTTGTAACCTAAAAGGACGTCATTCTCAGTTTGTGTGGCAATTCCCAAGGGCCATGAATATTGCTTGAGATGAGCATGACAAGGTATTTCTACGCATTCCTTTGAAACTGGATTAGCCACGTATAAGGACCGGTTCTTGGTGGGGATAGTGACTTCACTGATCAATATTAAACCAACGTCGATGTAATCCTACACTTTGTCGTAAATGCATCAGAGCTATGTCTGTGAACAGGATGCTGTGGAGGGTCACAAAGGTTTGATTGGATGACGTGGCATGAGAAGCTGATCTAGAAGAAGATTGTTCGACAAGGTGACGAGTCATTGGATTTGGAAGGAAGGAGCGATCGTGATATACTCGAAGATATTGAGAGCATATCTCGATAAGGAAATAAGGATATTCGTAAAAGATTGTTTTCCTTTTTGTTAGGATGCACAAAGATTTAGGTTAGAAATCTTTGATGCAAGTATAAGTAGACGGGAGTAGCATTTGTGGGTACACTACAAAAAATAAATATATTGATAGCACCTCGTAATAGCACGATTTTCAAAATTGCTATCGAAGTTGAGTTTATAATTTGGTTACCATATGATAGCATTGTATAAACACTATAATAGTTTTTTAAGAAGCGGGAACTAAAATCACTTATTCCGCCAAACACTTAGCAAATTTTGCCAAAAAATAAAAATACTAAACACTTTATCGCACTCTCTCTCCTTCACTTCATCCCTTTTCTCTTTTAGTTGCTGAAAGCCTAAAATCTCGAGAGGCAATTCCGTTATTAAACTCGCCGTCGCCGCCCTCAGAAGCACCGCCGGACTTAATCTCGGTTGAAGGTTGGTTTGTTTGAGTCTCTCTCCTGCACTTCACCCAGTTACCCGTAAATCTCTTACACACACCAATTGGTTTGTCAATCGCCGTCGCCATCACCGCCCTCTGAAGTACCGCCGGAGTTAAGTTATGGATTTGAGCTCCATTCGAAGGTTGTTTTCTTCCTCATATGATTGTTTTATATAAGTTTTGATTTTTGGACATGCAATAGATTTGTTCAATTGATTCAGAGCACATTAGTATCCGACTAGTTATGAAATTGATTCACAGTTATGAAATTGGAACAATACACAATTAGTTTTCGACATGCAATAGATTTGTTCAATTGATTCAGAGCACATTAGTATCCAATTAGTTATGTATCCAATTAGTCTCTTCGATTTTGTTTAAGTATCCGACTTTGTTATGTATCCAATTGAAACTTATTCTCTTTCTCTAATTATGTTTTGCAAGTGTTGCTAAGTGTACATCTTGGAATTGAACAAGCTTTTATTTATCTCCATTCACAGGACAGGTTAGTAGCTTCTTTCTTTCCGTCTATTATGTGTATTGAATAATCTTGCTAAGTGTATATCTTGTTTNTCTGTTTGTGATTGCTATTGATTTAATATATGCGATATAGTTGTCTAAATACTGTTTTGTGTTTGTGATTGCTATTGATTTAATATATGCGATATATGTGTTTGTGATTGTGATTCATGTCTAAAATTCTGTCAATAAATCGTATATGTTGTTTATGTACTAAGGTTAGATCATATAATGGTGGACAAGGATTTGGTGCATCTTTGCAGGTATATCATTGCATAAATTATACAGGTTAGGCTAACTTAAGTAGGGGTTTAGAGAGTTTACTTTTTTTTTTCTCTTCAATTATGCAATGAAGAGCTGATCCAGCTTATGAGAGAGGGGTTTCAAATTTTGTACGAGTTGTGGCTGCTGATTTGGGAGATGGTGATATGATTATATGTCCTTGCATTGACTGTCGTAACATCGATCGTCACTCAGCCAGTGTTGTAGTTGACCATCTTGTTACAAGGGGTATGGATGAGGCTTATAAGTGGCGGTCAGATTGGTATCATCATGGAGAGTTAAAGTCTGGGGTTGAAGGTGACAATAAGTTCAGTCACTTGAATGATGAGATATATGGGTTATATCAAGCTGCTGAGTTCATGGATGATGACTTTGTTAGAAATGCTGAACGCGGTGAGATTGCAAAGTGTGAGGACAAGAAAGAAGATGAGTTTCTTGCAAAGCTTGCAGATGCTATAACACCCTTATATCCAAGTTGTGTGAATCATAGTAAACTCTCGGCAATTGTGTCCCTATTCAGACTTAAGACACATAATGGCTGGTCTGATAAGAGTTTCAATGATCTCTGGAGACATTGTCAGAAATGTTACCAGAGGACAATGTGCTACACACATCACTATATGAGGTGAAGAAATTTCTTAAGTCATTTGATATGGGCTACCAGAAGATTCATGCAAGTGTTAATGATTGCTGCTTATTCAGAAAGAAGTACAAGAAGCTCGATAAATTGTCCTAAATGCAAGGCTTCTAGATGGAAGACGAACATGGTTACTGGTGAAGTAAAGAAAGGTGTTCCACAGAAAGTGTTACGCTACTTTCCCATAATCCCACAGCTGAAGAGAATGTTTAGGTCCGAAGAGATGGATAAGGACTTAAGGTGGCATCAAACTAACAAGAGCAACGATAGTAAACTCCACCACCCTGTGGATTCAGTAACATGGGATCAGATGAATGCCAAATATCCTTCCTTTGTAGCTGAAGAAAGGAATGTGCGGCTTGGTCTTTCAACAGATGGATTTAATCCATTCAATATGAAGAAAAACAACTACAGTTGCTGGCCTATTTTGCTAGTAAACTACAATTTGCCACCTGACTTATGCATGAAGAAGGAGAACATCATGCTTACATTGTTGATACCTGGACCACAACAGCCTGGTAATAGCATTGATGTATACTTAGAGCCGCTCATAGAGGATCTTAACCATCTCTGGAACAATGGAGAGACAACATATGATGCATTCAGTAAATCAACTTTTAAACTGAAGGCAATGCTTCTTTGGACGATTAGTGGCTTTCCGGCTTATGGGAATCCTGCAGGCTGCAAAGTTGAAACAATATTTTTTTGGTGTGATGGGTGATGATGAATGTATGCAATGGTGATATATGGAATGGATGGATGGGTGTTTCAATTCCCCTTATGCAGTTGTAGAATAAGAGGTGTCAATCCAATCTGAGTGTTCTGTAATCACTAAGGATATGCTTATTATGCCTAAGTCAAACCAAATGCAAAGGATGTTTGTCACTAACAGTCCTATGATGAAATATAAAATGCAGAAAGTAAGACAGGACAACCACAAAACATAAACAAGAATTCTGGGGATGAACTCGATCGAGTGTAGATCGAGTACAGGGTCGAGCTAGATAATCTGGGAAACAGAGCAACACAATAAAAACAGAGCAATGCAAATACGAATCAAACAACAAGCAAGCAACATGATTAAGACTTAAAAATCAATAAACAAAGAAGGCCTTGAGGAGGGATTCATGGGCTAGACTAATGAATGAGGTTATCACACTTTGGCCAACAAATCTCAAGCAAAGCTTTAAGCTAATCTCTAGACATATAAATCTAAGACAAGTTTCTTCCACTCTCATGGCAAGAATCAATCAAACCTATGCATCTCTAGACTTGTTATCACAAAGTGAAGAATCTACACAAGCAGGCATTAAGAAATATGTCTCATACCAAACAAAACCTCTAATCTCTTATCTATGCCTCTTAAACATTGGTGTGATGTTAAGATGCTTGAGATCAGATCCTACCCTCTCAGATATAGGATCAGCATTAAGAACATCTACCCTAGAAGAGATCTACACTCTATCACATGTAGAAGTTGTCGATGGAGGGAAAGTTATTTTTGGTGATGGAAGAAAATGAATAATCCGAGGAAAGGGCACAACTGGTGGTGACACTCAACCACACCTAAAAGGTGTTGTATTGGTCGATGGTTTGAAGGCAAATCTGATAAGCGTCAGTCAACTGTGTGATGAAGGTCTAGATGTCACTTTTACCAAGAAGGAGTGCAAGGTAGTTGATCAGCAAGGATCTGTTCGGTTCAGAGGAAGGAGATCTAGTAACAACTGTTACATGTGGGAATCTGCAATGCAGTGCGTCAACACAACCACTGGGTTGGGCACTGATCTGTGGCACCTGAGGCTTGGTTGCCTGAATATACGCACAACGATGAGACTTGCTAATCAAGAAGCTGCGCATGTAACTTCTGAGCTGAAGGATGATCCACACTTCATATGTGGTCCTTGCAACAAGAGTGAAAAGTGTTCTATCTTAACTATTCGTGGTGATCATGAAGGAGAATTACAGAATGATGGGTCTGATCAACTTTGTGGACATCCAGGTCTTATTCGTCAGCATTCTGTCCCAAGAACATCAGAGCGGAATAGAGTTGTAGAGCGAAAGGACAGAACACTGCAGGAGATGGCACGAGCTATGTTACATAAAGATAAGGTTCCTCATCGGTTCTGGGGTGAAGCTCTTCATACATCCTGCTACACCATCAACCGAGTCTATGTTCAATCAGGAACTGACAAAACTTCCTATGAATTGTGGAATGGGAAGTCTCCCACAGTAAACTATCTTCATGTGTTTGGATGTCTCCACTACATTCTGAATGACAAGGACCTGGTAACAAATGATGAGAAGCAAGAGCAAGAACCTGCAAGTCACAATGACTCGGTTAGAACCATGTCTTTATCGGATGTTCTTTCTGCGTCTTCTCAGATTCATCGGAATCACTCCTCTAATGGTGTTATCGGTGCGATTCAGGGGGGTGGAGTTACCAGAGGAAAGCAGATTGTTTTCGCTCAGCTGGCTGGGAAGAATCAGATGGTTGCTGTTTCTGACACTGTTTCTCAGGACTCTGATAATGTTCAATTTGCCTGTTTCGTTTCAACTATTAAGCCAAAGAGTCACAACGAGGCACTTCATGAAGAATTCTGGGTTGCTGCAATGCAAGATGAGTTGGGGCAATTTGAGCGGAGTAATGTGTGGGAGCTCACTAAAGGGTGGGCTAATGTCAATGTAGTGGTAGCGAAGTAGATTTTCAAGAATAAGAGAGATGCCAGTGGATGCATCTTGAGAAACAAAGATCAGGTCCTTGCAGGTCAACCAAAAGGCATTGAGAACTCACAACATCCTGAGCATGAGTATCGGCTGAAGAAAGCTTTGTATGGTTTTGAGGAGGCATCGAGAACGTGGTATGTGAGGTTGACTACGTTCCTTCTGGATCACGGATGCACTCGTGGGAGTGTAGACAAAACATTGTTTGTTCTCAACAGTGACAACGCGCTGATGTTTGTTCAGATCTGTGTCGATGACATCATCTTTGGGTTTCACTTGTCAACCTTTGGTAAAACAAATTGTGGAAAATATGCCATAGGAGTTTGAGATGAGTATTGTGGGAGAGGTGAAATACTTTCTGGGATTGCAAGTTGAACAATCATCTGATGGGATTTTCATGTTTCAAAGCACCTATGCCAAAGAGTGGGTACAGCGCTTTGGATTAGGGAGAAGTAAAGGAGCAAAGATTACTATGGGCAACAATCTGATATCTTGGCACATCAAGAAGCAAAACAGTGTCTCCCTTTCAACCGCTGAGGCTGAATGCATTGCCTTAGGGAGCTGTTGCACACAGCCCGGGTGGATGCGGCACATGTCGTATGACTATGGTATGAATTCTTATACTCTGATAATTCACTATGATAATTTGAGTGCAATAAACATCTCTAAGAATTCTGTTCAACGCTCTAGAACTGAACACTTTGATATTAGACACCACTCTGTTTGTGAACTAGTTGAGGTGAAACTGATCGAGATGAACCATATGAGCACAAGTTCTCAGTTGGCTGTTTTGTTTACTAAGCCTTTGATGCCTATGAATTCTAACCTTCTTCTCTGAGTTGTGTTAACCTAAGACAGGAACGTGCGCTAGGACAGATCGTGGAATCCTGGAATATATAGAAGATCAACTCACTAAAAATAGCTGTGGGAAATAGCTGCCTGTCATGTCGGTCTGTCCATCCTGTTAAATGTTGTCATGATTTAAGGAAGTCAAAGAGCTGTGAAGAGACATGCACATATATTCTCAGGATTAATGCCCTGTTGAATGATCAGCCTAGAATCAGTGATTGACAAAACCAAGTGATGTCTTTGAAGTTCAAGGTGGTGAAAACAACTACCAAAAGGCTGAGTGGAATAACATAAAAAAAAATAAAAAATTTGCTCTTCAAAGAGATGATCTCTAGCTGTCTTAACATGTTGGGATGGATTGTAGACTGAAGGCATGCCAGTGTGAAAGACTACCCACATGCAACAGTTCTCTGATCTTCGACAATTCAAGAGGTTGTGATAGTTCCTAGCAAAGGTTCCGAACAAGTGGTTGACATGACACAGGTTTGGCTAGTGTTCTGATTTTTGTTTAATTTAAAAAAAAAAAAAAAAAAAAAA
>NC_025693.1:7195694-7214737 GCF_000633955.1 Camelina sativa
TTTAATTTAAAAAAAAAAAAAAAAAAAAAATTGTGCTCTTGTGTTGTTTCTTGATCTGGTCCCTCCATGTTCATTGTAAGTGGCTGTGCATATTATGTGTGAGTTCATGAACTTTTTAAAGATATGTTTAAAACTGAAATCAAGGAAAGAGGGAGAAGAACGTGTTTTATTAAGATCCTATCGTTAATTGGAATTGATGATTAGGGAAGAATATGGAGTTGAAAAGGGGAGAAAATTCAGTGTACACTAATGATTAATTGAGTGTTTTCAGGATTGTCTTTTATGTTTTGGGCTGAGTCTTTGCAGCCCATTGAAACACACGAGGGTGTATAAAAGGAGCAGCTAGGGTTTTTGGCGTTTTCCTCTTCATCCTTGCGATATCAAACCTTTGCCGATTAAGCTTCTATCCTCTCTTCGCTTCTGCTAGTGTACTCAAATCTCTAATCACCATGAAATCAATCTTCAGCGGCTTCCACTACGATTCCAGCTCGGATGAGGAGCTTCACACGCCACCGTCGTCATTACCACCACCAACTCCTTGTGTTCCGGTTGATCCTACCACGGTGATGGTAGTCTACGAGCCTCGTGACGAGTCGACCACTGCAATTCTCGCTCCGGAGAATCCCACATCCACACCCTCCTTTACCGGCGAGGATGACAAAACCTATGACTCTTCCTCTTCTCCGCCAAGAGAGGTGCCATCTCAATTTCCGGTTGTTGATCTCACCGGTGATGTTCCCAAGACAGTTCTGTTGAGTCATGGAATCTCGTCTCGTTCGCGCAAGAGACAGGCGACTGCTGATTCCAACAGCCGCGATTCCAAGCGTCCGTCTCTCGCCAAGGATAAGGGCGTCTCAACTTCTCGCAGCGGCTCTTCGAAAGAGTTTGATGTGAAACGGTTCACATCCGCTGAAGCAGCCCGACAATATGGTTTCTTTGCCTCACGAACCCTTGCCTTTGAAATTAGCTATTCTCTGGGTGCTGATGATAAAGCCAGAGAGCTAATTGATCAAGCCGGTCTATTGCAAACTATCTCTCAAGTCGGGTCTTTTGATTCGGATGTGGTGTATGAGTTTTGGGCGAATCTCCATGCAGTGAAGATTGAAGGGGATTCAGTTGATTTTCTTGTTCGTGACTGGGTGTATGAATTTTCACCGGGTCGAATCAATGCTCTGTTCGGCCTACAATCCGTTGATGTGCGTGAACAGCGACAGCAGACGGCTGCTATCCTGGAGGAGGATCTGGCATTGTTTCTGTCCGGTGGTAAGGTGAAGTCCTGCAAACAGCTGGTGGCTACAGCAATCATGAAACCAGTCATCAAGGAGCTACATAAGATATGTTGCAGCAACTGGTCTCCAACGGTGAACACCGGGTATATCTCGACGAACAGATCCATGGTGATCTACATGATCATGCATCACATCCCGTTCGACTTTGGGAGGATGATCTACGATCAGGTCATACAGTTGGGTCTTCAAGCTCAATCTGGTTTCCGGTTTCCGTTTCCTAGCCTCATCTATCAGCTCTTGGAAGCTCAGCAACCTGTTAAGAGTCTTCGGCCACAGGCAACGAAGACGACCAAGGGGAAGAAGACTGCATCAGTACCTGCTAACACTGTTCTTCAGAGTGGTTCGTTTACAGCGCACAAAGCCATCCGGTTGGCTATCAAGATCCTGCAAGACACCTTGGACGCTGGTAAGTAGTACTCTCTCTACTTGTATTCTCTTCCTGGCATATTCTATTGATGTTTTTGACTAACCTGTGCCAAACAAGCAGGGGGAGATGAGTCTGATTCTAAAGCTTGAGGGGGAGTTTGGACTATGGGGGAGCATTTGTTTAGTTTTTTGGTTTCTTTTGTTTAATTTGTGTTCCCTGTTTAAGCTTAAGACTTATTGTTTTTTTTTTTTTAAGACTCGTTTTTGGATTGCTTGATGATCCAATTTTTTTTTAACAAGTTCTTCTCGGGTTAACCGTTTGTGCTTTTGAGCGTTGCAATATCTTGCTGGTATGGATGTGTTGTTGTCTTGGCTGTTGTTTGTGTATTTTCAGGTTTGATGTGGTGGTTGCTTGTGTGGCAAGATTCAGTCAAAAAGGGGGAGATTGTAAGTGCAACAGAGCTCTGTCTGTGAACAGGATGCTGTGGAGGGTCAAAGAGGTCTGATTGGATGACGTGGCATGAGAAGCTGATGTGGAGGAAGATTGTTCGACAAGGTGACGAGTCATTGGATTTGGAAGGAAGGAGCGATCGTAATATACTCGAAGATATTGAGAGCATATCTCGATAAGGGAATAAGGATATTCGTAAAAGATTGTTTTCCTTTTTGTTAGGATGCACAAAGATTTAGGTTAGAAATCTTTGATGCAAGTATAAGTAGACGGGGGCTAGCCTGAAAAAAGGTAGCACTCGTGGGGATATAAGTTGTGAGATTTGTAACCTTCAAGCAATCATAAAAAGGCTTAGAAGGAGAGTGTGTTAGTTTCTCTTAAATCTACACAGGGTGTTGTGTTAGATAGATAGGAGAGTGAGCTTAGTTTCAAGTCTTGTAAGAAACGTGAGTTTTTGTATAAGATTGAATAAGAAGCATTTGCTTGGCGCGGTTCCAAGTGAGTTTATTGCTTGTGTGTATCTCTATACCCTTACAATTGGTATCAGAGCAGATACCTGATAAAAGTTCTGATATACTTTTATAACAGGTGAGATCTTGCGACATTGGTATGGAGAAATCACTAGGTTTCGTTGTGTCACCAAAACTACTGAAATTCGACTCTGAGAGTTTTGGGCAATGGAAAGTAATGGTCAAGCAGACCATTTTGAGCATTGGTGTGGAAGCTTGGAGTGCTGTGGAGGATGGCTGGTCATCTCGTATGGTATAGGAGGAGAAAGGTGTTTTTGTTCCCAAAAAGAAGACGAGATGGACGGCTGAGGAAAAAACAAAAGCAAAATATAATTCCCAAGCATTATTAGTCATCTTCAATGCTCTATCGATGGAAATCTTCATCCTATTTCTATACAGTAGCTTTGATATAATTTTATGTTACTACTGAAATTGGAAATGTTTATAAAAAAAATAGTTATTCACCTCTTACAATAGTATAAACTCTGCATAAGAAGATGTGATAGATTTATTAGCTTGTGATTGAATAGTTAAAGTTTAAAATCTATTGCATACCAAATATTCAACGAAATGTCTTAATGATTTTTTATTTTTTATTTCTAGATAAATAAGAATATTTTTTAGTTATGAATTAGCCTGTTTGATTTTGTTGGATATGTAAATCAGTCCCTTTTCATTTTTAAAGTGTTTTGTAGTCACTCGAATGGTATGTAAATTTCATAACTGGAACCCAAACACCAACATTTACATAACAAAAAAATTTGAATGGTGTTGATATGATATATTATTTTAATCAGGAGCAAAGAAAAGAAAATACGAAAGAGGTTAGCATAGGATAACTTACCATTCGTGGACATTACATTGCCGTATAACTGCAATAATAATATGTTAAAATTCATGCTAAAATCAGTTAAAAAATATTGTTATTTTAAAATTATAACTACAATAAGAAATTCAACTTATGAAAGCACCAAAGCATAACAATAGCATCTCACCATGGAAAAACAATCAAAATCACATGATAGTAAATCCGATTCATTAGAATCAAAATAATATGAATATATATATATATATATATATATATATATATATATATATATATATATATATACTACCAAAACTATATGTTTAGGCCAAACGAATCTGACTTCTAATGTTGTGACTGAGCGCGTCTATATTGATAGCTTAGTTACCAAGTCAAACCTTCATAATCTATACTAATAAAAAGTAGGAGCTATAAGCTCCTAAAGGCGTCAACATAGGATTTTAAACCACCAATAGGGATAAGACATGTCACTCATTAACATTTTTAAAATCTCCAGAATTTTCTATATTAAGAATTATTTTAAACAACCTATAAGGATTTGACATGTCATTCATTAACAATTTCCTGAATTTTTAGGAAAAGGAAAATTTTTAAATTTATAGAAATAAAAGAACTAGGTACAACGTTCCACATCGGCTAGAAATCTTTTAGACATTGGTTCAGAACCAGTATAAATAAAGATTAATATGCTTCCAACAGCGAATGAGCAGGAAATCTTGATTTATCAGGCGTCCAAGTTAAAATGTTTTATTCGTTTGATCTGATTTTTTATTTGATCAAACTAAAACTTTAAAAAGTTTCAAAAAAATATTATAATATTGAAAATTTTAAAAGTTTAAATATTATAAATATTGAAACTTTTAAAAGTTCTTAGCTTTTAAAAAGTTTTTAAAATAGTTTAAAATATTATAAATATTGAAAATTTTAAAACGTTCAAATATTATATTTTCAAACCTTTTAAAACTTCAAAATCTTATGATCTTTGAATTTTAAAAATTTATTAGCTTATAAAGGTTTAAAAAAATAATTTATAAATTTTAAAAGTTTAAAATATTATAAATATTGAAACTTTTAAAAGGTTCAAATATTAATAATATTTAAACTTCATAGAATGTTTGAAAATATTACAATTACTTAACCTCCATAGAAATTTTAAAATATTATATCTATACTAATAAAAAAGTTGAAGCTATAAACTCCTAAAGGTGTCCATATAGGATTTAAAACAACCAATAAGAATTAGATATTTCACTAATTAACATTTTTGGAAATATAGTAGTAATCTATATTATTAAGAATTTTAAGAAGAAAAAAATTAAAATTTATAGAAATAAAAGAAATATGATTTGATATTCTTGCAGTAAAATTCTTATTTTAAGTCTAAGAAAGAAGGATTAACGTCGCAAGACCTTGAGTTGATGTTATTTGAGTTTAAAGAAGAAGGATCGACGAAAAGCACAAATATTATTTTAACTATACATGTGTTCATATTACTTTCTCTGCGAGTAAGTATTTTGGATCGAGAAGTTTCAATACATGTGGATCTTAAACCGAATAAGTATATGGATGAAATTATCAATAATTGGATGCATGTGTTAACTATGCTGGTCTTTATGAATTGCACAAATTTTATGAAAAAATAAAAGATTTTGGTCTTGGAGTTTGATGGGTTAACAAGTTGTATGATAGTCTAAAAAAATGGTTTTCAGTGAAAGAATGTGAAAAAGTTGACGAGGAAGAAGAAGAAAAAGAAGAAGACTATAACGAAGAACAAGATAAAAGTAATGATGACAATTACCAAAAAATTTGAAATGAAAATGACAAGAAAGAATGTGAAATAAGAAAACATTGAATAAAAAACACGAAAACATAGGTGGTAGCGATCAATTAAATATGAAAAACGAGATAAATTCAAGATTACAAAATTATTTCGTTTTTCTGATGGTCAAAGAAATGGTTTAGGATATGTGAGGTCACCAGTTTGATTTGCCTTGTCTGGACGTCGAGTTAAATTCATGATTTTTTTGATCTGATTTGAATGTATAACACAACTCATTTTTATATTTTTAAAAATTGTGTATCAAAATTTTTATTTAATACTAATGTAATTTATTTTTATAAGATGTTTTAACACATACTCCCTGCATTTCCTAATATAAGATGTTTTAGAGAAGAATTTTTTGTTTCATAATATAAGATGTTTTCAAGCTTTATGCTACTTTTAGATTAGTTTAATATATTTCATTATAAGGTTTTATTTATGATTAGTTGAACTTTTTTAAAGTGGTCATTTCTTATATTTTGAAACGGAGTGAGTATATATAATTTTCATCAAAAGTTATCAAATAAACCCACGCGTAGCGTGGGTTCAAAATCTAGTTATCTATAAAAATTTAACTTTTTTATAAATAGAAAATGTTTTGAAACATATATTTATAATAGATTCTGGTATTTATTTTCCATTTTATAGGAGGAGGAGGATATGAATATTTGATTTCAGATTTTTTCTAATTTTCTTTATAAAAAAATAATTTGTTTTTAAAAACCTCTATTTTTGAAAGTGAAAAACAATTTTTTTTTAAATTAACAATTTTTTTTTATTTTTTATTTATCCTCCTCCTAATTATAATCGTCATGATCTTCTGTGTATCCAGCCGATAATACATGGTTTTTTACCGGAGATTTGCAGCAACCCTATGAAATTTCTTCTGGATCATTGAAGATTGTGTCATATGATCTTCAAATTAAATCGATATTTGTGGTCTTGAGTTTTTTAGTTCTTTTTTTCCAAGTCAAACCTTCATAATTATCTATAGAAATTTAATATTTTAAAAAATAGAAATTTTCTCGAAACAAATATTTACAATAGATTCTAATATTTATTTTCCATTTTTAAAAAATTTTAAAAAGATATGCAAATTTGATTTTCTGATTTTCGTTTTTAAAAATGAATTATTTTTAAAGGTGAAAGAAAAATTATTCTATATAACATTTTTAGAAATAGGAGTTTTTCTAAAAAAATATATCCGCAATATATTCTAGTATTTATCTTCTATTACTTTTAAATTTTAAATGGAATATAAAATTTAGATTTCTTATTTTTAATAAGAAAAAGGGGAAATTTACAATTCCTTATATAGTATATATCCTTCTAAAACAATTTCAAATAAACAATACTTGTAACTTGTTAAAAAACTCTGCCTAAGCTTCCTTAATCTTCCTTCTTTCTTGATAATCATATGAGAGATTAATTCGCGAATCCAATTAATACTCATTCCTTTTTTTCTATCAATTTATGAGGAAGAAAAAATATTAGTCACAAACGTTATATTATTATTTAAAAATTTAACATAATTATAATTAAAATTCTTTCTTTTTCTGTTTATTTAAACTATTTGTAAACAGAAGGAAATCAAAACTTTTAAATAATTACCAAAAATTTTCCATGAGAAGAATCCACCATGGTTTTTTGCAACTATAACCATTACAAAAAAATCGTTAGCATCAATAGTATTTTTAAAAAAATATATATATTTGGGTTAGCAAAGATTAATACATGAATTTTGTTAAATTCAGTTTTGTAGATTCACAATTATGATCATCCATAAATTCACCTTTTTCTGTTAATTTAAAAGAAAAATATTTATTATGTACAAACATTTTATTTTCGAGAAAAAAACACAAATATTATATTATTATTTAATAAAAATAGAATTATAATTCAAAACTATTTGTAGAGAGAAATAAATCCAAGTTTTTAGAAAATTAACATATTTTTTATGAATAGAATCCACCATAGTTTTTCTGCAACTATAATCATTACAAAAAAAACATTAGCAACGATATTATTTTAAAAAATTAAGGATTCGGTTTAGTAAAAATTAATACCTGAATTTCATTATATTCAATTTTGTAGATTTACAATTATGATCTATGATCATCAATGAATTCAACTGAAACAGAAAAAAATATGTATTAGGTTACATATAAGAGTTAATTTCAAATTACTAAATTACAAGACAAAATATAGAAAATAATACAACATATATGTTTTAAAACATGGTCTATGATTTTCGATCTTGCTTTCCAAACGACCACTACAAAAAGAGAACATAAAAATTAGAATCTGATGAATCATATAACTAATATTATATTATCAAAAGTTGTTTTTTCTCCTTTGCTTGTAGAAAAAACAATCACCACCAAAAATAAAACAAAATTACTAATAATACTTTACCGATTTGATTTTTTGTGCTTGCTTCATCAACTCGTTCGTCCAATCTTTTTTTTATATACAAAAAAACACCCATGGTCCATGACAGGTAGACCTAAAACACAATCAAACAGTACAAAATGAGTAAAACTTTCAATATGATTCAACATAATAATTAAAAATTATAGCAGCATAAAAATTAATCATGCAAAGCACCAAAGCATATCGATAGTACATCAACATGAAGAAAAAATCAAAATCATACAATAGTAAAGTTGATTGATTAGAACCACAATAATACAAAAAAATATATATATACTCTCAAAACTATATGTTTAGATTAATGAATCTGACTTCTACTGTTTTGGCTTAGCCTCTATATATATAGCTTAGAAGGAAAATCATTATAATTATTTTTAGCATTTTAATATTTTAAAAATAGAAATTTTCTTTAAACGAATATTTGTAATATATTCTAATATTTTTCTTCTACTTTTGTAAAGAGAGATATTGCATAAATATATTAGATTTTTGATTTTGTAAAACAAATACTTTTTTTTTAATTTCCGTTTTTTATCAAAAAAAAAATTTTAAACTTAGAAAAGGGTAAAAAGGTCAAGAATTGATTTTCATTAATGACAAAAGAGTAATCTCAGGTCTGAGGATGAATGTGGTGCATTTCTGCAATTCAAATAGGGAAAAAAAGCTTGTCCGATTTTTTTGAAAAGGGAATTTTTTTATTAAGTGTAAAAGAGGTCAAATTTTGTGAGGATTAATGTGAGCTCTTTTGACTTCTCCTTTAATATATTAGATAGGGAATGAATTAACATAATTATTTAATAGAATCATATAAGATATACACAAATCTCTATAATATATTTATAATATGTTTTTTTATCAGAAGGATCTTCTAGATCCTGGGGTGATGAAGCAAAGCGGAAATAACGGTTTGAGATTGACAAGTTGAAGTGTTGAGAAGGAGATCCTGTTATGAATTGAGAAGATGAGTTGTTGTTGTTGAGCAAGATTTGCTAAAGACCCGATCTGGTGATGAGTTGTGTGATGTTGAGGTGGTCGGCATCAACGATTGTTAGAGAATGAGATCCGATTTCTTTTTTTTTTTAAATAAAATTAAATAGAAAGAAGCACTATATAGCTTGAGAAAACGATAGTAGCAGTTTTCTAAAAATAATATTCAAAAAAAAAATTTGTCTTAGTTCAGAGGCTTATGATAAACTGAATGATAGAAGCACTTTTGGCTTGAAAATAAAAATTATAAAGAAAAGCATTTGGCTTAGATTCATAGGTCTAAGATGGTAGAATTGAATAAGATAAACTCTATGGCTTAGATTCAAATGTTCATGATGAAGTACTTAGCTTAAAAAAAAAAGGAAAAAAAGAAAAAAAAAAAGAGAAGAAAAAAGAACATAGCTTACAAACAGGAATGGAGCCGATCATTAGATCATTGTGGATCTTATACCATGTTGAAGGTTGATGAGAGAAGAACACTTAGTATGTAGGAAATAATATATTGACTCTCATGAAAATAACATTGAATATTAGATATTAATTTTCGATTATTTAGATTCAACATAAAATGAAAATTTTGTTTCAACGAACTTGTTAGTTACTAATGAAGAGACAAATACAAAGAGAGTTCAAAAGACATGAATATTTAAATAGACACACCATTTAGTTTTTATAAATAAAAGAGTTTTTTTAACAAATCTACCACATTTCAAAAAAATTCTTATGTTTTTTACCACATTTGATAACTCCTTACCACACTCTTATAAGAGAAAAACGGCAATGCCCCTTGCTTCATTTTACTCATTTCATCATATAAATCCAAATAAAAAGTTGTGGCCCCCCAAGAGATTGGAAACAAACACACTCCTGTCAATAATAATTCATATCCGGTCTTGCCAACAACTATCTTCAACCCCATCGAATAAATCTAAAGAAATTAATAAAAAGTAAAAAAAAAATTGAAACAAAAAAAAAAAGAAAATCAAAAGAAATAGTCTACAAAGTAAGTTGTTTTGTAGACAACTTAAGGAACTCTTGTCTACAGTGACTCGAAATAATTAGGACTTGTCCATCTTGTGCACCATGTGTATTCGGTGAAGTCCACTTACCATTTAGACTGGTCTTCCAATCCGAGTTTGTGTGTAATTATTCTATGAATATCTTGTCTATAAGTTGGTTATGTAGATAAGTTGGTTATCTTGTCTACAGTTTGGTTATGTCGACAAGTTGGTTGTGTAATTATTCTATGAATATCTTGTCTACAATTTGGTTATGTAGACAACTTATCTACAATTTAGTTATGTAGACAAGTTGGTTATGTAGATAATTTGATTATGTAGACAAGTTGGTTGTCCATACCTAGATTCTTGTCCTCGCGTGAGTATTGTTGACTTTGTCTGGATTATTGTCCTTCAGGGAATTGTTGTCCACACACAGATTCTTGTCCACGCCTGAATTTTGTCTTAGGAGCCATAATTTATGACAATCGAAGACATAATTAAAAAGAAAATTTTGAGTACATAGAGAATTAAATATTATGAGGAAGAGCAGTTGCTGCTATCTTGCTTCTATCTATCAATAATAAACTTAATAAGATTAAAATAAAGTTACAAGGGATTAAATGTCATATCAGTTACAGTACCATATTAAATGCTAAATCAGAAATGTTGTACTATCTCACGTTGTACATAAAACGAAACACAAAAAAAGAAACAACACATTTTAATTGATTTTTGCAAGAGATTGCAAGAAGGGCAGTTTAGACATTTGCAGTATCACAAGTGGTATATCGGAAAAGAGTTTTCTGTTTGTGGTAGAAGTATCACATGTGATTATATTGATACCTAATAACCTATATAAACTGCTTTTAAATAGAAGACATCTTTATTACCATATTGAAAAGTCAAATTCAAAAATTAAGTATATAATCCATCTAACTCTTGGAAAAAAAACTCTAGGTATTTTCATTAAATTTTTTATTTTAAATTAACTAAAAGTTGTAAATTAGATTCATCATTCTAAAAATCTTTTGTTAAATCAAGATTTGGAGGAATTTCTTTACTTTTAAAATAATGAATGATAGAGAATAATTTATAAAGCTGTAAAAACCGTTGAGATTGAAATTTTATTTTATTTTGTGTCATGGCAAAAAAATGAAAACAGTTCATATAGACAAATATATTTAGATTTCAGAAGATATGAATATTCGAATAAACACAACTCTACAATGAACACTTGCAACTTTACAATTAAATCTGTTACAATGAACAATCCCAACATTTTGTAAAACACACAATTTAAATTATTTACAGATTTTTTTGGAAAATTATCAAAAATTTATGATTGAAAAAACACACCTTTTGGTGGCATTTATTTGGATTGCTATTATATATAGATTAGATTTTGCTCATATTTATTTTATATATTTTTCATATTTAAAATAAATTTAACCGATTTATTTTAAACATAAAACTGTATAAATAAACATTTTAATTTTTGTGTGTTGTTCGTATTTCTATTTGTTATAATAATTTATTTTTCATCATAAGATTTTTACAACAGCATCTTTTTATGTGCTTAATAATTAATTAGTTGATTTGTATTAAAAACTATATTTAAAATAGGGACATTTTTTAGAATATACTAAATTTTTAAAGAAATTTGAAAATTACACTCAATATTATAGTTATTCGAAAACTACACATTTTGAAATGAAAATGGACAGATATACCATTTTTGTTAAAAATTATTTTAACAATTAAATAAAAATAATAAAAACTAAATTTAAATTTTAAAATAATTCAAATTTTTAAAAAATTTACTTTTTAAAATTGTTAAATTTGGAATAAATTATTAAGAAATATAAATTATAACAAAAATCTATTTACTGTATTTTAAATAATGATTACATGAATCAATTTTTGATCTTAAAATTTTGAATAAAAAAAAAATAATGTGAATATTTTTATTGATATTAATTAGATTTAAATTTATTTAAAAATACTTTGTAGGAAACTTTGTTCATTTAACACACTTTTTGACTAATAGGCATTTTCCAACTTTTCCACTGTTCATATTATTTTTAGACCATTTTAGTCCCAAACATGTTTTCCACTTTTTTGTCAATTTCATCTCTCTCTTCCTCTTCTTCTTCCTCTCCATCAATTTTTTTTATTTCTCTTTCTATTTGTTCATGTCCAACTTGAAATTAGATCTCCTCATATCTGATTTAGGTGTATTGTTGTTGTTATTTCTCTATTTTTTTGTCAACGGAAAGGAAATTGCACTCATGCTTCCTTTTTTTTTATACAATCTTCATGAAAGAAGATCTAGAAGCTTTGCTTATATAATGTGAGTTCAATTCATTTTCTGGGTTTTGTTCTCGATTTCGATTTCGTTTTCTAGATTTTGTTCATGTCTAATTCGTCTCCCCTTAATCCTCAAAACCAATGATGTCCACGAGACAGTGACCATATGGTTAGTTTCTTTGTGGCATCAACAATCAATTCCTATATGTTGTTTTTTTAAAGGGTTGTCCACAATACAATGATCATATGGTTAGTTTAGACTTAAATTGACCACATGATGTCCACGAGACAATGACCATATGGTTATTTTTTTTGTGTCATCAACAACCAATTCCATATGTTGTTTTTCTTAAGGGTTGTCCACGAGACATTCATCATATGGTTAGTTTACATGTAAATTGACCATGTGATGTCCACGAAACAGTGACTATATGGTTAGTTTCTTTGTACCATCAACAACCAATTCTCATATGTTACCTTTCTTAAAAGTCATTGTGGATCTATGGTTTTTCCTTATTTCTCCTTTTATTTTGTAGTGACATATTTTTTTAATATTTGGATTGAATGTTTTATTAAGATTAAAAAAAAATTGGATTTCATAATAATTTGGTATTTATCCAAGTCAAAGCTTTGTATCTGGAGTATGAAAATAAATTAGATATATGAAAAAGAAGGTAAGACATCATGTGTGAGAATGATATCATGGAGGGAGGGAGATGAAATGAGTATCTAGAGTTTCCCCACTTTTTTGTGGTGAAGATGTTCATTGGAGAGAGAGAAAGAGAGTGATGAAGATGATGGATCTGAAAATTAAGAAATTATAAAAGAAAAGAAAAAATAAGAAGATATTGCTCTAAATAACAGAAAAAAGATATTGTGAGGTTTGTTGAATAAAAGATGTGGTTAGGATGATATTTTTTTTTTTTATTGAGCATTATTGTGTGCATAAAATGAATTGGTTGAGAAAGAGGTGGTTTCGTTAAAGGGTGTTTTTGTCAATTCAATCTAAGAAAGTGTATTGTGGACAAAAAGTGTGCTATTGTGATATTAAAGTTTCAAAAGGTGTGCTAGAGTGGAATATTCCCCCTATAAATATATATATATATATATATATATATATATCAATGTTATAGACTTATTTAAATCATTGTTGATTTATTTATAATGTCGACTTTTTGAACAATTGTTTTGTTTTTTTTTTTACTTATGTTTACTTAATTATCATTGTCATCGA
The DNA here is from genome assembly GCF_000633955.1 of Camelina sativa. Classification (NCBI taxonomy): domain Eukaryota; kingdom Viridiplantae; phylum Streptophyta; class Magnoliopsida; order Brassicales; family Brassicaceae; genus Camelina; species Camelina sativa. Next base: position 7,208,920 of record NC_025693.1, read on the forward strand.
CTTATATTAAAATAGTTGATTTATATTATGGCTAGTGGATTTATAACATAGTCGAATTTTTTTAACTGTTGACATATTTTTCTTGTTCATTGATTTGTATTTTTCTGTTTATTTGTTTATTCATTATTGATTTATTACAGTCTACATTCATTTATTAATAAGGTCGATATTTTGAATGGTTGACTTAAGTTTAATTTTTGTCGACTTATTTATTTTTCCATCGATTTATTTTAAAATTGTCGACTTTTTTTTTGTTTGATTATTTTTTTTAAATTGTCAACTTTTGATGAGATGACTTATTTGTTTTGTTTGTTGACTTCTATTTTTCTCCGTCGATTTGTTTGGTCGTAGTACACTTATTTCATTTTAAGTTGACTTATTAATATGATTGACTTTTTGAACTGTCGACTTATATTTTATTTCTGATGATTTATGTTTTTTCTTTGTTGACTTCTATTAAAAAGTCAGATTTATTTTTCTATTAATTGATTTGTTACATAGTCGATTTTTTTGAACTGTTGATTTATTTTCTAAAAGCTCACAATTTTTTATTATTTTATTAAACTTAATAATTTTTAAAATAAATTAAAATATATATTTATTTTTTCAAAACTTTTTTATTAAATGAAAATATTGAAGAATTATTAATGAATTATATATTTATTTAAAACTAATATAGCTAAAACATTTACTAAACATAAATGGAAAAGAATTATTCTAATTAATTTTATTTTAAATTTTATATAATAATGATTTTGTCTAAACTGTGATTTTGTCTTTTTTGTATTGTTTATGTTTTATAAAACCACCTTTTTATTTCTTTAAATGAATTTTAAATTCTTTTATTGATTAATATTTTCCATAATAAACTACTACATCATTATCTAAAATTTTCAATATCTAATTTATAAACAATGATTTCTAAAGTAATTTTCTAACATAAATTAATTTAATTATTTTGTGTTTATCTTTTTAATATTTAATTAATATATTAATTAAGGGAATATTTTATTTATTTTATCTTAATTTAATCTTTTAGTTATTGAGCAATATTATTCTGGGAGCTGTCGCCGGTGCTTTTAACACCGGATGGGTTCCCTTATGATTCCATTTATGCGAATTTAGATTTTATATTTTGGGGGGCGGCTTCCAATTCCGGGGTTTCGGGTCTTGCTTCTCACCTTCCCTGGATTGTCTGGTCAATATGGAAAGATAGGAATAATAAGGTTTTTCAGGGAGTCGAATCAGAGCCAATTAATATTTTAAATCAGGCTGCAAATGATAAATTGTTATGGGAAGATGCAAAGTCTTGTTCGGGGAGATTTCTGCATTCCCCGGATTCTTCAGATGATAGGGGTTCCTTTCCACGTTGTCAGATTGATGGTTCATGGAAAGGTACAGACTCTCTTTAGGGTTTAGGTTGGTGGTGTTGTAATGCTGAAGATTCGACGATCCTTTTGGGAGCACGGAGTCATCGACGAGGACCTTCTCCCCTACATGCAGAATTACAAGCTCTAATCTGGGCCATGGAGTCTTTACTAGCGGCTGGTGTTGCGTGTCAAGCCTTTGAGACAGATTGTGCGGAGTTAGTTACGATGGTACATATGTCGGACGATTGGCATGCTTTCTCGAATTTGCTGGAAGACTTCTCTACGCTCCATTCCGCTTTTCCTTCTTTCACCCTGTTCAGGATCTCTCGAGAGTCCAACGCTAGGGCTGACTGCCTTGCTCGGTCTTCCAGATCTTTAGTTTCATAAGTTTCCTTTGTAAACTCTTATCCTCCTAGTTGGGCAACCAATCTGGGAGTTCTTTTCTAAATTATTAAATGTTTGGTTGGAAAAAAAAAATTAATTCATCATTTTATAAAAAATAGCAAAATTCCGAATATTTAGTTTACACAATGTTTTTAAAAATAAATTTTCAATTGAATTAAGGATTGAATTAATTGAATTAATTTAATTATATTTTTTGGTAGGGAATTAATTTAATTATATTATATTTAGTTTTAATTAATTGTAATTGAGGACAAAATAGTTAGTTAGATCAATATATAAGGTATATTTCAAAGACTTAAAAAATTTAGTATAGATTTCAAATTTCCTATTAAGTTTAAGGTATGTATTCAAATTTTTTCTTTAAAATATGAAAGTTTATGGTGTTCAACTGAACCCACTCACTCCTATATACGTGACTAATCAAAAAATAAAAATGCTTACTCTACCTTTTCTTGATTTTTTTTCCTTTTCAGTAATATCATCGATGGCATTATCCGAAGATTTGATGTCGAAATACTCAGAACACATGAGTTCTTACAAATCCGCTTGTGGAGAACACACACACCTCAAATCCTATGATGATTCGCTTCAGCTGAATACCATGAAAACCATAGAATCAATCCTCGTTAGAGCCAAGCCTCAATCCAAGACTGATTCGGTGTCCCCATTTGAAGTACACAAGGAGGTCTCCCAGCATATGTTTGAAGTTACCGAAGGTGTGGCAAAGTTCATTACTGAAGGCGACCATGAGTGTGGGAGAGCAAAGCTCTAAGGGATTTGGTCGAGGCTTATTTTGAAAGTACCAAGAAGACTTTAAAGTGTAAATGCGGATGAGGCAATAATAAAGTGCAGAAAGTAAAGAACACAAGAACTTTGTTAACGAGGTTCGGTTTTTCCTACTCCCCGAGACCACGTCCAGATTTCGATTCCACTAGAACAAGAAAGCAAATACAACCTATTCGCAAACGCGTAAATCAAGCACAACCCTCTTAATTCATCGCTTTGTTCTATAACATGAAATCTTAAGGATAATTCTCTACCCTTAACTAAACTCACACCAAGCCTAGATTCAAACCAAGATAACCTAACCTTGGCTAAACACCCCCTGATCCTAGACTTCAGATCTTCAATCTCTCTTGAGAAACCTTCACACACACGTCACACTGATGAACAAAGAAGCTTGAACAACACAAGCACCAAAACCACCAAACCGCGAAACTAAGCCGCACACCAACAGAAAGCTCTCTAGGATTCTAACCTTTACGCCTCAGCTCTCTTGCTTCTCTAAGACGTGCCCAACACCTCCTTATATATCCATCAAGACTTCCTAATCAGCAAAGGAGAAGATTTCCAAATTCCATAAGAAAAAGACTTTTTCCTTTTTGCTATTTTCCTTTTCCTTGTAAAACTCCAATTTAATCAACCAAAGAAATAGTAGTTTTCCTCTTCAATTTATCCTTAAACCGTACTTCAATATTGTCTTCTCAAACCTTCTAGAAACTTCTCAGTCACATAAAACAACAGCAATCCTGTATCACGTCTTGTATCACACAGACACTACTTCAGACAGATCAATACATCTTCATTCTCCCCCTTTTTGACTATGCTTGTGAACACATCAGTCCAAATACCAGAACAATATCACCATACACATCTTCATTCTCCCCCTGAATGAGTCACAACATGGTCAAAAACTAATTAGAAAATTCTCTCCGCTTTGCAATACGCGGTTGATAACCTAGTACACCCACTACAAGAAAACAGTCGATTAGCGACTACAAGTAGCGACTACATTTGTAGTCGCCAAAAATAACGACTAGATAGTGACCATTTTGCGACTAAGTTGTGACTACAGTAATTTAGTCGCCAATCAGTCTCTACTTTACCGACCACAGTAGATAGTCGTACTATAGTCGTCAATTTAGCGACTATTCGACGACTCATTCGGCGAGTCATTAACTAGTCACCCGTAGTCGCCAAATAGTCATAAAATACAGTTAAAAACGTGTTTTTTCTGTGGGGGCGAACTGATATTGAGTAGTCGCCTATTAGTGGCATAGGTGTAGTCTTTAAAAACAAATTGCACTCATTTGTCTCCTTCATTCCAACACAATTGTCTTTCCTTCCCCAAAAAAAAATTTAGATCAAAAAAAAAAATTTGACTTTATAAAAACTTTTATTTTCTCCAAAAAAAAAAAATATATATAGTTCTTAAAAAAAACACAATATATATATATATAATGGCGGGAAATTTTTCATTAGAATTCGAATTAGTGGGGTTGGACCAATTTTCGTTTGGAAGTAGCCAAGATACAGTTCAGAATAATGGCGGTAAGTTTTGCTATCCATGTAGTGTTTGCAAGAACAATAGATGTCTCTCGGGTAGAAGAATTATGATGCCGTTCGATGCATTTAAACGATCGTGAAGTAACTGTCATACGAAAGAACCTGTCGGCAATAGAAGGGAAAGTAGAAGAAAAAAACAAACAATAAGAAGCCTATCATTTTCTTACTTTTATTCACAAACAATATTTGCATAGGATTTGTTATGAATATGCTCTATTTAAAGCATCTATATAGGTTATATATAGAATCTTTTCCTTATTTATTTTTTTTGTTTCAATATTCATTAAGGATTAATAAGTACTAAAATAATTTATGTCTAGATTTATTATTATAATTAAGATAGAAATTATAATAATAAAATTAATTTATTCTTTTAATTATTATTATCATTAAGATAGAAATTATAATTACAAAGTTTTTTTAGTTATTATTATAATTAAGATAGAAATTATATATAGAATCTTTTCTATCTTAATTTTATTATAGAAATTATAATTATAATTATAAATTAATTTTATTATTATAATTTCTATCTTAATTATAATTTATATCTTAATTATAATTTTAAGGCCCATTAACCCACTAACTAACCTAAACCCATTAACCCACTAAATATAATCGTGAAAACCCTAATCTCACACACAACACAACTCTCTAGAAACTCAACTCTATCGCCTCTCTCAAACCCTAATCTCACAACACAACCCTAATCTCTTCGAATCTATCAGTTTTAACCACCAACAAGATGCCAAATCGAGGGAAGAAGAGGAAGGTTGGTCCTAACGTTACTCAGAGAGCGACGGGGGCACCACCAAATTGACGGCCTAATTGTGACAACCCATCCCGCGGACCCCACTAGCCCACCACTAGCTGCCCCAACGGACCGTCCGTGGACCCTGCTAGCCCACCGCTAGCCATCCCAACGGACTCCAAGCTGGCCCTGCAGGGCATCGATCCTAACCCATCACTGTGGAAATCCACATCCACCAGTAGGTTATTGGTGCGCCAGGCGTTCCTCGAACCCTGGTCCCCACCCTTTAACAACCTTCCCACAGGACAAGTTGCCACCAATTGATCTGCAGAGTCCGTTGGGATGGCTAGCGATGGGCTAGCAGGGTCCACGGACGGTCCGTTGGGGCAGCTAGTGGTGGACTAGTGGGGTCCGCGGGATGGGTTGTCACATAAAAATCAATTTTTATGTGACAACCCATCCCACGGACCCCACTAGCCCACCACTAGCTGCCCAACAGACCGTCCTTGGACCCTGCTAGCCCACCGCTAGCCATCCCAACGGACCCCAAGCTGGCCCTGCAGGGCATCGATCCTAACCCATCACTGTGGATATCCAAATCCACCAGTAGGTTATTGGTGCGCCAGGCGTTCCTCGAACCCTGGTCCCCACCCTTTAACAACCTTCCCACAGGACAAGTTGCCACCAATTGACCTGCAGATCAATTGGTGGCAACTTGTCCTGTGGGAAGGTTGTTAAAGGGTGGGGACCAGAGTTCGAGGAACGCTTGGCGCACCAATAACCTACTGGTGGATGTGGATTTCCACAGTGATGGGTAAGGATCGATGCCCTGCTGGGCCAGCTTGGAGTCCGTTGGGATGGCTAGCGGTGGGCTAGCAGGGTCCACGGACGGTCCGTTGGGGCAGCTAGTGGTGGGCTAGTGGGGTCCGCGGGATGGGTTGTCACA
>NC_025693.1:7215360-7218174 GCF_000633955.1 Camelina sativa
GTGGCAACTTGTCCTGTGGGAAGGTTGTTAAAGGGTGGGGACCAGGGTTCAAGGAACGCCTGGCGCACCAATAACCTACTGGTGGATGTGGATTTCCACAGTGATGGGATAGGATCGATGCCCTGCAGGGCCAGCTTGGAGTCCGTTGGGATGGCTAGCGGTGGGCTAGCAGGGTCCAAGGACGGTCTGTTGGGCAGCTAGTGGTGGGCTAGTGGGGTCCGTGGGATGGGTTGTCACATAAAAATTGATTTTTATGTGACAACCCATCCCGCGGACCCCACTAGTCCACCACTAGCTGCCCCAACGGACCGTCCGTGGACCCTGCTAGCCCATCGCTAGCCATCCCAACGGACTCTGCAGATCAATTGGTGGCAACTTGTCCTGTGGGAAGGTTGTTAAAGGGTGGGGACCAGGGTTCGAGGAACGCCTAGCGCACCAATAACCTACTGGTGGATGTGGATTTCCACAGTGATGGGTTAGGATCGATGCCCTGCAGGGCCAGCTTGGAGTCCGTTAGGATGGCTAGCGGTGGGCTAGTAGGGTCCACGGACGGTCCGTTGGGGCNAGAGGAAGGTTGGTCCTAACGTTACTCAGAGAGCGACGGGGGCAACACCAAATCGACGGCCTAATACTCTGCCCAGTCGGTACAACTTCACGCCGGCGGGACAAGATCCTCCTCCTCTGCAGACGCCTGAAGCACAAGTCGGCGGTTTGCAACGACAGTCTCCAGCCCTGATCCGGAACTATCCTCCGCCGCAACAACTTTTTCAGAACTCATCTACACATCCACCTCCACCCGAGCTACACCGGACTCCTTCAGAAGAAGTCCACTTCAATCCACAGACTCAGGCCAGAAGTCGGGATGTCTCTCCGCCTTCTCCAGTTCGACCCTCTCAAACTCAGGCGAGAAGTCAGGCGAGAAGTCAGGCGAGAAGTCAGGCCAGAAGTCGGGAAGTCTCTCCGCCTTCTCCTGTTCGACCCTCTCAAACTCAGGCGAGAAGTCAGCCGCATCCATCGCATCCATCTTCTCAAGGGAACAACTTTGAAGAAGAATCTTCTCCGGTGTTGCCCGAACTACAGTCGGATGTGTTGCGTGCTCTAAATGCATTGCTTCTGGTTCCAGACAGGGATAAGTTCACCATTGTCCTCTCTCCCACACCCGTACCGAACACCCAATGGTATGATTTTCCTCTTCACATGCGAATAGAATTGGTTGTGGTCTTGTCTTGTGCGAATAGAATTGGTTGTGGTCTTGTCTTGTGCGAATAGAATTGGTTGTGTTCTTGTCTTGTGCAAATAGAATTGGTTGTGGTCTTGTCTTGTGCGAATAGCAATGACTGTGTCCATGTAGTGTATTGATCTCATTTCTGTTGGTTTGTCTTGTGCGAATAGCTTCTATGTTGGTCTTGTCTTGTGCGAATAGAATTGGTTGTGGTCTTGTCTTGTGCGAATAGAATTGGTTGTGGTATTGTCTTGTATTGATCTCATTTCTGTTGGTTTGTCTTGTGCGAATAGCAATGACTGTGGTCTTGTCTTGTATTGATCTCATTTCTGTTGATCTTACTTATTTTATTGGTTCATGTGTATGGAGGTTTACTCGTGACAAAGGATCGAAACTTGTTCGTAAGATTACAAAAATTCTTCAAAACAAATTCGAAGGTCCCTTCTACAGCTGGACATGTGTGCCGCGGGACAAACAAGAGAGATACTTCCTTGAGTTCGCGGTAAGGATGCATCCTTTTTACATAGCTTTCATACATAGCCTTCATACATAGCTTTACATGTCTTCTTTTCATTCACAATAGCTCATTTTTTCTAGAAAACCCACACTTGGGATCCTTTGATAACCGGGACTGTTCAAGCTTACTTTGAGGGAATATGTCAAAACCGGATCAAAGACATGGTTAGCGGTGTGAGGACTAGTCGAGTTCAACCAAACTGGATTGGCGACACTCTCTGGATTACGATGAAGGATTACTGGGACACTGAAGAAGCACAACAAAGGAGTAAAACCTACTCTGATGCCCGTATGTCTGACCGTAACGGCCTAGGTCCTCACGTCCACCTCTCAGGGCCAAAGTCGTATCGACAGCTTCAAGACGAAATGGTTAAGTAGCTGTTATTTTTGCCACTTTCAATTCTTACATAGCTGTTATTTTTTTAGTTAATCTCTGTTTCTTGGCTAAAATTGCAGGTTGAGGAATTGGGAAGAGAAGTCCGACTTGGTGAGGTGTTTATCAAGGCACATACAAAGCCTGATAGTACATATGTTGATCGGAAGGCAGAGAAGATTGCAGGAACTTATGAGAAGACTGTTCAAGAGAGGTTGTCTCAGTTGGAGGCAGAGTCTTTTGCTGTGTCAGATGGAGAATCACGGCCACGGGACCTCACAACAGAAGAATATACAGAAATATTCCTTGAGGTATCTTTTTAAAAATACCAATACACATTTATAGACTTGTAGTTTAACTTGTCATCCACTAATCTTAACTTTTCTCTTCTTTCAAGTCGACTGAGAAAGATACAAGAGGAACACCTTATGGAGTTGGAAGCCTCAAGGACTGCCTTGTCAATGGAAAGCATAAGCAAGCATGTGGCTCTTCTACCTTTGTGGCTCTCGAAGAACAGTTGAAGGAAGCTCAACGAATGATAGAAGAACAGGCTGCTCAACTGCGGAGGCGTGATGCAGAAACAGCTGTGCGTGAAGCTGAGCAATCCAAAGTTATTGCTGCCCAGAAGGACAAGATTGACCATTTATCAATCGTCGAGGAGTTTCTGATGGAAAATGATCCGCGGTTTGAGAATTTCGTTGCA
>NC_025693.1:7218181-7226010 GCF_000633955.1 Camelina sativa
TTTCAAGTCCACTGAGAAAGATACAAGAGGAACACCTTATGGAGTTGGAAGCCTCAAGGACTGCCTTGTCAATGGAAAGCATAAGCAAGCATGTGGCTCTTCTACCTTTGTGGCTCTCGAAGAACAGTTGAAGGAAGCTCAACGAATGATAGAAGAACAGGCTGCTCAACTGCGGAGGCGTGATGCAGAAACAGCTGTGCGTGAAGCTGAGCAATCCAAAGTTATTGCTGCCCAGAAGGACAAGATTGACCATTTATCAATCGTCGAGGAGTTTCTGATGGAAAATGATCCGCGGTTTGAGAATTTCGTTGCAACCAAACAGACAACCACAGAACCTCTTCCCCAAGATGATCCAACTCCAACTCCATCAACCGCTGCTTAATAGGTTTCTTCTATGTCTTAACTCTATCTCACTCTACTCGGATGAACTCTATCTCTTGCTCTACTTGGATGAACTCTATCTCTTGCTCTTTTGTATGAACTCTATCTCACTCTACTCGGATGAACTCTATCTCTTGCTCTTTTGTGTGAACTCATTGCCACTTTTGTATGAACTCTATCTCTCGCTCTTTTGATTTCTGTAACTTGAACATGTAGTGTATTTCAATATTTCGATATTATGTCTTTCCAAATTCGAATCATTCAATCAAAATTGGTATACAAGAATGAAAAGAAGAGGATAATGGGAATGAAAATAAGAGGATAATGGGAAATTAGTATATGAAACTTTCAAATTTAGAAATCAACATCAGTGGCTAAATAGTCGTAACATACAGATTCTGAAATCAACATCAGTGGCCAAATAGTCGTAATGTAGTTTCTAAATAGTCACTACGGTAAGTGACTATATAGCGACTATAACACTTAGTTACTAATTAATCACTCTATAGTCGTAATATAGTCGTCTTTTAACGACTATGAGATGACTACTTAATGACTATATAACGACTACATCTTTTGGTCGTACAGTAGTCGCTAAAAGGCGACTATAAATACGACTACATAAATTAGCGACTATCGATCTCCGACTGCTTGAGTTAGTCGCTATTTGGTCGTAAACGCAGTTTATACGACTACAAAGCAACTAATACTGTAGTCGCTAACCGCCTGTTTTCTTGTAGTGACCACCTCCATAGACTCATCTTTTCTAACCCAAATCTTGTTGCGCCTAAGACCTCCATGGTTAACCTCTTGAATGAACCTGAAACAATTCCTCTTAATGTGTCCTTGAACTCCACAATGATAACATGTAGGACCATGAAACCTTACATCATAAGCATTCTCCATTCGGCTCCTCTCTCTCAACAATTTGAAACATCTTGGTCTAATATGCCCTACAGCACCACAATGATGGCAAACAGGTCGAAACACTTGTTTAGGTGCATTCTGCAATTCATAAATTTTTGTACCACGTTCTTTCACAAATACCGTCTCTGAAGTACGCTTCGAAGTAGACGTGATTTTTCCACTTGAAACAAACACCGGATCCGATTTTAAAACATTTCCTTCATATCCAAGGCCACACTTATCTGTCTTGCCAATACTCAGAATATGATCCAACTTATTAAGCATCCTCAAATTCTTTTGAGTTTCTTCAAGTTGCACTTTAACTTGTAATGCTTCTTCTCCCTTCTCTGTTGCATGTTTCTCTGTTTCAACGACTTTAGCCTCTAACTCAAGCTTCTCTTTAATCAAAACTGTATTTTCATCAACGACCTTAAGCCAATGTGCATACAATTTCTCATAACTCTTACCAAGTTCTTCATAGCTCATATCCTCTGAATCACTATCACTCTCAGATTCATGCTCTGTTGTAGTAGCAAGTTTTGCTGCAGATTCAGAAGCATTTGCAGACATTGATGCAGAACTATCTTCAAAAGTTGTAAACGCCACAAAATTCTTCAGCTCTTCTTCTTCATCTGAATCAGTTTCAGAATCACTAGTAACAACATTCATAGCCTTCTTCTTATGCTTTTGTAGATTGGCACAATCAAACCGTACATGATCATATCATTTGCATTCAAAACATTGAACATTCTTTGATGAAGTCTTCATCTCTTCACCCATTCTACTTTTCTTCTCTTCGCCCTTACGCTTCAGAACTACCCTCACCCTTTATCTACCCAAAACTAGACTGAATCTTTATCGAGAACTCGCTCTGATACCACCAAACCGCGAAACTAAGCCGCACACCAACAAAAAGCTCTCTAGTATTCTAACCTTTATGCCTCAGCTCTCTTGCTTCTCTAAGACGTGCCCAACACCTCCTTATATATCCATCAAGACTTCCTAATCAGCAAAAGAGAAGATTTCCAAATTCCATAAGAAAAAGACTTTTTCCTTTTTGCTATTTTTCTTTTCCTTGTAAAACTCCAATTTAATCAACCAAAGAAATAGTAGTTTTCCTCTTCAATTTATCCTTAAACCTTCCTTCAATATTGTCTTCTCAAACTTTCTAGAAACTTCTCAGTAACATAAAACAACAGCAATCCTTTATCACTCCTTGTATCACACAGAAACTACTTCAGACAGACCAATACATCTTCACAAAGATTTTCAGTACTATAGAGAATTGCGTCGAGGACGCAGAAATGGGCCAACTTCTCATTCGACAGGACATGGCAGATTTTGAGAAAGAGTCGGTAGAGAAGGATGCTGGTGGAAAAAAGAAGAAGTATGAGAAAACCTTGAAGGATCTGGATCTGAAGAAGTTTAAAGCCATGGGAGATCCCTTTGATGGCCAAGTGCTCAAGACTCAGTTCAAGTGGATGAAAGAGCAGCAAGAATCCCTTATGAAGGAAGTATGTATAGAATTTAAGAAAGATTTGAAAGACAAATTATAAGAATAACTCTCTTATTGCTTAAGAAATATAACTCAAAAACTTAAGCTCTCTCTCTCGCAAATCTATCTCTCTCAAAAGTCACAACTCACAAGTTATGCCACAACCCAACATCTCCTTATATATAAATCTCCTAAGTATATTTTCCTAATCCTAATAGGAAAACTTCTTATTCTTTAACTTCCTATTATATTTAGATATCTCCTAAATATAATCTCCAATTTCCATTTCTTTGTTAGCTTGATCTCCAAGCTTACTTCAAGCTTACTCCAACATTCTCCCTCCTAAGATTGAAGTCTTCTCCTCCAATTTCCTTAACACCAATAAGCTCCCTCATTTCCTTGTACTTGATCCTTCCAAGAGCCTTTGTTAAGACGTCCGCCTTTTGTTCATCTCCGGGAACATGCTCAACCTCAACTTGTCCGTTCTCTACACACTCACGTATGAAGTGATATCTCGTGTGTATGTGCTTACTTCGACCATGGAGCACCGGATTTTTAGTGAGAGCAATTGCCGATTGATTATCTATTCAGATTACTACTTTTCCACTTGGTGTCTTGGTGATTTCACTAAGTAACTCCTGGAGCCATATCGCTTGTCTGGCAGCTTCAGTAGCTTCCATAAACTCCGCCTCACAAGACGATAAGGACACCGTTCCTTGCTTCTGAGAGCACCAAGAGATCAGACTATTACGAAGGTAAAACACATGACATGTTGTGCTCTTACCATCATTTGGCTCCACATTGTGACTACTGTCACTGTAACCAATCAAACTTGTTCCCTCTGTAGTCGACCTTGTGAACGTTAAACCGAGTGTGGTGGTTCGTCACAAGTACCTTAACCACTGCTTAATTGCTGCTCCATGAGACTCCTTCGGATTTTGCATATAACGACTCAAAACTCCAACACAAAAAGATAAGTTAGGTCTCGTGTGAAGTAGGTAATGAAGACATCTCACGGTTTTCCTATAGCTTGTGGCATCAATGTCTCTCTCCTCTGTCGCCTTTGACAATTTCAAACCAGCCTCCATTGGCGTGTGGACCAAATTACAGTTTGAGAGTCCAACTTCTTCCAATCTCTTTAACGCATACCGTTTCTGGCTTAATGTTATTCCATCCTTGTGCTGATACACTTCAATTCCAAGATAATACGTTAACGTACCAAGATCACTCATCTCAAATTTTAACGCCATCTCCTTCTTGAAATCTTCATAATCTTAACACTTGTTCCTGAAACGAACAAATCATCAACGTAGACTGCAACGAGAAGAATGTCCTGGTGTACCTTTTTCCTATAAGCCGATGGTTCTTTGGAGCACCTTCTGAAGCTTAATTCCTTGAGAACTTCATTCAGTTTTTCATTCCAGGCTCTTGGAGCTTGCCTAAGACCATATAGTGCTTTGTTGATTTTGTAGACTTTATCCTCACTCCCTTTGACAATGAAACTTTCCGGTTGTGTCACATAGACTGTTTCTTTTAATTCCCCATGGCGAAATGCTGTTTTAACGTCAAGGTGGTGTATCTTCCACCCATTAGATGCGGCAAGACTAATAAGAAGGCGTATTGTTTCAATTCGAGCCACTGGAGCAAACACATCCTCAAAATCAATCCCATACCTTTGCACATATCCCTTAGACCATCTCCAATGTATATCTCTATTTTTCCTCTAAAATAGAGTAACTCAAAAATAGAGCATTGTTTTCCTCCAATGTATTACTCTATATTCAACTCTAAAATAGAATTAGTGTAAAAAAATAGAGGTGAGAATAGAGTTGCTCTATATATAAAGCAATCCTATCATTTTCTCTATTTTAAAGTAAAATATAAAGTAGGGTTGGAGCAAATGTTGCTCTATAATAAAGATTTGACTCTAAAATAGAGTGGGGTTGGAGATGCCCTTAGCAACAATTCTAGCTTTGTATTCGACAACTCCATTATGTTGTGGAGTGTATGGAGCTGTAAGGTGCCGTTTGATCCCTGACTTGTTACAAAAGTCACTGAATTCCTTTGAGACAAATTCACCTCCTCTATCTATCCGGAATGTTTGAATTCTTTCACCCGTCTCATGCTTCACTAGACTCTTGAATCTCATGAACTTGTTAAGAGCTTCACTCTTCTCTTTCATCAAAGTTGTCCATATGTATCTCGAGTAATCATCGATGAGTACAAAAACATATTTGTTTCCAGCCATTGTGCTTGGTGTTATGGGCCACAAAGATCACCGTGTACCAATTCAAGTGCTTTGGTTGTTCGAAAGGTAGTGAATTGTGGGAACACTTGTCTTGCTTGCTTCCCAAGTAAGCATGATCCACAAAATTTCTTTTCGAAGGTAGTAAGCGGAACTCCTTTGACCAGCTCTCTCTTTACCATGGATCTCATGTTTTCATGATTGATGTGTCCTAACCTTGCATGCCATCTGCTTGAGTCACTCGTTGTTGCTGAATTTAACATGTTGTGTCTTTTATACCCATATTCACCTTGTAAAGTCGATTCTTCGATCTAATCGCTTTGACAAGCAACTTTCCACCTTGATCACGCATCGTTAGGTTGTCTCCCCTCATTCTAACAGCACAGCCTGCTTTTGTAGCTTGTCCAAGGCTAATGATGTTGCTTTTCAATCCAGGAATAAAATAAACATCAATCATTATCCTCAGCTCTTCGTTTTGATAGATGAGTTCAATCGAACCTTTTCCTTTGATGTCTATACGGGAATCATCTCCAAAACGTACATTCCCTGTGATAGAATCATCAAGTTTGGAGAAGTACCGTCGATCTCCAGTCATGTGATTACTGGCTCCATTATCAAGGTACCAATCATCATCTCTTCCACTATTAGTTTCTGAAACAACCCGACCCTTTTTTTTTTTTTAACAGTTAAATACAATGTAAACAATTATGCAGCCTATACTACTAAATTAAACCAACCCAAACCACAAGTCCTCATTAAACCAATAACAACCAGTACACACAGCGGAAACATACCAACCATACAAAACCATTACAACATCAATACAATAACAATCCTAAGCATTCTATCCATCAACCTAGCATATCTCTATCCAAGATTCCAACAACATATCCAACAATCCAATAACACACAAACGAGACCCTAGATCATCCTCCTCCTCATCGCCATGATTCCACAACACAAACCTGCACACCACAAACAACAATTGAGATGCGTAAGTATTATCACAAATACTTAGTGAGGCAATCCTCCCATCTACTGGGCTATACACACAAGCAACTGAGAAACCAATGCTTAACAAATGACAACCAAACACAAACAAACCAGGAAAAATCACGAAACAAGCAACTTGGTGTCGACCGACACCAGAGAGGTGTCGATCGACACTGGCCAAACATGGTGTCGACCGACACCTAACTGGTGTCGATCGACACTCCCTTCGCAGACGCGAACTGCACGAATCCGAACGACGAACCTCCGTTTCAATCCGCCTACAATCTGTCCCAAACTCTCCCAAAAGCCTCAGGAACCTATAATAACCATAACACAACCACCACAAGCAAGAACAACACCACAAAACACAACAAATCAAGCAAACAAAGGATTCTCAGGCTTAGATAAGCCATGGTCATGCACTCACCTTATCAACTGATTATAACAACCAATACAACCAGTTGAGACCCTCCTAACGTCTGAAACAGCCCAGAAACGCCCTACAACAAGCCACACAACCAAAAACGACTTATAGCAAAACTGGACAGAAACATCAGAAAAGAACAGTCTCAAAGACGAAACCCTAAAATAAAAACCAACCGTTAACTATCAAATCGCTCCGGTGAAAAGCTACCCCTAGACGTCACGAAGCTTCCCACAAAATTTCAGCACGATCAGGCACCACACGAGACCACGATCTCAGTTACAATCTCCGATGGTCCCAACTCGCGTCTGAGAAAACGTGTCTCACGAAACTGCCAATAACTCATCGAGTTTAAATCCAAATCTACTTCTGTAAAAAGGCGAATGACGATGAAAGACTTGGGAATAAACCTACCAAATTTCATTACCTTTGAGAACGATTTGATACGCCGAAACTATTTCCTCCCAAACCCTAACGATTCTGCTCTTTCTCCTTTAATCTCCTTCACACCACAATAGGCTCTCTCCTCTCTCTCTATCTCTGCAAACGGCGACCAGACACCCTAAAACCCTTAATTTTTTGCTTCTCCACTTATATAATCGGTTTAGTTAACTAAACCAAACCAACCAAACCAAAATCGCGAATTAAAACAAACCCGACGAACCCAGAAATAGTGGTGTCGATCGATGCCCCACAAGGGTGTCGATCGACACTCCCACCAAAACCGCATAATCCGGTTCGCGGATGTTACAATTCTCCCCCACCAATAAGGATTCGTCCTCGAATCCCACAGCACCGTCCATCCATCAAGGACTTCTGTGCCACCGTCAACACGGCCCGCACGTCCTCCGACCAGACTGAACACCGCCAGCCAAGGTTTCCCGTGCAACTGTCGCAACAGCCCGCACACCTCCGACTGAACCATGAGGTCTCCCTCTAGTCAATATACTCACATCCTAGACATTATTTGCTCACAACTCAGTGCTTCCCCCGTCCGTGGTTGCAACCAACGAATCATGCCGGCTCGCTATCAGGCTAACCACCTTAAGCTACGGTATCCAGGAAGTCACTCACACTCCCCCCGCTCTCAGGTCGCAACCTTCGAGTCATACCGGCTCACTGCCAGGCCATAGCCTACAGCTACGGTATCCAAGGAGTCTCACACGCCCACTCCCCCTGCTCTCGGGTCGCAACCCTCGAGAGATACCGGCTCACTGTCGAGCCGCGGCTCACAGCTACGGTATCCAGGGAGTCTCATAATCCCGCTCTTGGGTCGTCACCCTAAAGCGCGCTCTCGGATCGTCATCCGAAGCAAACATACCACTCCCACTCTCTGGCCACAAAGTCCATCGAGCTATCGGTATCACATGAGTTGGGCCCACACA
>NC_025693.1:7226134-7292681 GCF_000633955.1 Camelina sativa
ACTGCCGAGCCGCGGCTCACAGCTACGGTATCCAGGGAGTCTCATAATCCCGCTCTTGGGTCGTCACCCTAAAGCGCGCTCTCGGATCGTCATCCGAAGCAAACATACCACTCCCACTCTCTGGCCACAAAGTCCATCGAGCTATCGGTATCACATGAGTTGGGCCCACACAATCCTGAGCAAACAAGTCTGATGTCATCAAGTATCTCCCGACTAGATCTACCTCAACTCTTTCCATTAATAGGCAAGATTTAACTATTCATAAAACTTCCCATTTTTAGAAACTTTCCTTTTTTTAATGACACTCTATTTATGGAAACTTTCCATTTATAGCAACCTTCTATTTATGGAAACTTCCCATTTATAGAATTCCTGAGCTATTTCCTTTCCACTGGTTTCACAATTTCCAAAACCAAAGAACTCCAACTTTTATTAGAACCTCAAATGCAATAATCGTTTACAACTCCAAATGAAAATACATCATGAAAGAAAGAAAACAAAAGCTAAAACTAAGCGTCGGAATGGACACCCGGTCTTCCCTTCGGCTGCACCGCAACCTCCATCATTTGCCTCCTCTTAGGACAGAAAGGCTTGATATGCCCTTCCTCCCCGCAATGATAACACACTCGACGGTACTCCTGCGAATCACCTCCCCTGGGCCCGCTTGCCGACACGTGATCCATGCTCCCGCGCCCATAACCTCCCTGGCCACCTTGGTTTGCCACTGTTGTCTCTTCCCGCTTCCTTTTATGCATTTGCTCCAACTGTCTATCCTTGCTTGGAATGCTCTGCTCCAATGTCTCCTCTGAACGAGCCGCTGGACTGACCACCACTAAATGTGACCTCAAGTCATCCTCTATCCCAGCTGCAACCTCAACCAGCTCCGCCCTCGTGACATAGCTCCTCACTCTGCACCGAGTCCTCAGATCATCTCGCAAAGCCAGCAAGAACCTCCGCACCTGAGCCGACTCTGGCTCCCAAGCCCGGCCTGCATACCCCACAAGCCGACTGAACTCTGCATCCAGCTCCCGCACTATGCGGTCCCCCTGAGTCAACCCCAAGAACCGTGCCTCCATGCGATCAAGAGCCTCCTGTGGAAAATACTTGGAGTTAAACTCCCTCACAAAATCTCCCCAAGACATACCCCGCTGCACCCTCCGTGCTGTCACCGACCTCCACCACACACGTGCATCTCCTGACAAGTAAAACACTGCCAGATCCACCCTGTACCGGTCGGGACACCTAAGCGAAAGGAAAATATCCTCCATCCGCTCTCTCCACTCATCCGCTACACTCGGATCGGTACTTCCTGAGAAATACCCTGCTCCCACATGCCGCAGCTGCTCCATCATCCGAACATACTGAGCATCCACTACCTCGGCCCCCGGCTGCACACCTGCCTGCAAACCCGCTGCAGGCTGCACCACTGGAACCTGTCCACCACCCACTGGCGGCACTACTGGATCCTGCCCACCAACCACTGGCGGCACAACTGCTGGAAGTCGCTGCAAAGCCTGAGCTACCTGAGCTAGCAAGTCCATCAAGACATCCTCCCTGCCTGGAGCACCTCCCGCTGCAACCCCCACACCCGGGGCAACACCGTGACCGACACCGGGCCCATCCGCCCTGCCGTCACCCAAACCAGCCTGGTCTCCAGACACACTAGGATGAACCTGTGACTCCGCCACCTCCTCACTGGCCATGCTCTGGGCTACACTCACACTGGCCTCAGGAACCTGACCTCGTCCCCGACCACGACCACGACCACGCCCACGACCACGACCACGACCGCGACCAACAGCACCCTCTCTAGCCATCTGCACTACCCAGAACAGAAGGCTAAGCACACAATTCAAAAACCGCACATAGAGTACACCACTTACCGTGGAATCTCATTGAAGGCTCGAAGAGGATAATACTAGGACTCCATACCTCAAACAAATTGACTAACTACTCATAATCAATTCCATCACGCAACATCATGCATCAAGCAAAAGGAAAAAAAAATAATTCACCCAATTAACTTCCTAACCGCTCTAACCATCCATTTAACCATCCTAGAACCGTAAAGGCTCTGATACCAAAATGAAACAACCCGACCTTTTTTTTTTAAATAATTAAATACAATGTAAACAATTATGCAGCCTATACTACTAAATTAAACCAACCCAAACCACAACTCCTCATTAAACCAATAACAACCAGTACACACAGCGGAAACATACCAACCATACAAAACCATTACAACATCAATACAATAACAATCCTAAGCATTCTATCCATCAACCTAGCATATCTCTATCCAAGGTTCCAACAACATATCCAACAATCCAATAACACACAAACGAGACCCTAGATCATCCTCCTCCTCATCGCCATGATTCCACAACACAAACCTGCACACCACAAACAACAATTGAGATGCGTAAGTATTATCACAAATACTTAGTGAGGCAATCCTCCCATCTACTGGGCTATACACACAAGCAACTGAGAAACCAATGCTTAACAAATGACAACCAAACACAAACAAACCAGGAAAAATCACGAAACAAGCAACTTGGTGTCGACCGACACCAGAGAGGTGTCGATCGACACTGGCCAAACATGGTGTCGACCGACACCTAACTGGTGTCGATCGACACTCCCTTCGCAGACGCGAACTGCACGAATCCGAACGACGAACCTCCGTTTCAATCCGCCTACAATCTGTCCCAAACTCTCCCAAAAGCCTCAGGAACCTATAATAACCATAACACAACCACCACAAGCAAAAACAACACCACAAAACACAACAAATCAAGTAAACAAAGGATTCTCAGGCTTAGATAAGCCATGGTCATGCACTCACCTTATCAACTGATTATAACAACCAATACAACCAGTTGAGACCCTCCTAACGTCTGAAACAGCCCAGAAACGCCCTACAACAAGCCACACAACCAAAAACGACTTATAGCAAAACTGGACAGAAACATCAGAAAAGAACAGTCTCAAAGACGAAACCCTAAAATGAAAACCAACCGTTAACTACCAAATCGCTCTGGTGACAAGCTATCCCTAGACGTCACGAAGCTCCCCACCAAATTTCAGCACGATCAGGAACCAGACGAGACCACGATCTCAATTACAATCCCCGATGGTTCCAACTCGCGTCTGAGAAAACGTGACTCACGAAACTACCAATAACTCATCGAGTTTAAATCCAAACTACTTCTGTAAAATGGAGAATGACGATGAAAGACTTGGGAATAAACCTACCAAATTTCATTACCTTTGAGAACGATTTGATACGCCGAAACTATTTCCTCCCAAACCCTAACGATTCTGCTCTTTCTCCTTTAATCTCCTTCACACCACAATAGGCTCTCTCCTCTCTCTCTATCTCTGCAAACGGCGACCAGACACCCTAAAACCCTTAATTTTTTGCTTCTCCACTTATATACTCGGTTTAGTTAACTAAACCAAACCAACCAAACCAAAATCGCGAATTAAAACAAACCCGACGAACCCAGAAATAGTGGTGTCGATCGATGCTTCACAAGGGTGTCGATCGACACTCCTACCAAAACCGAATAATCCGGTTCGCGGATGTTACAGTTTCATAAACACTAGGAACAACTTTCTCTTCGTTCAGATACACTACCTCGTATATCATGAGCTCATCTGCCTCTGTTGTACCCTAATTGTCACTTTCCTGCGCTTCTTGTAGTTTCAACAACCGATATGGACAATTTGATGTGAAGTGACCCACTTTGTCACACCGATAGCAAGTCACCTTCAAGGTGTCTCTTCCACCATTAAATCTTCCGCGACCTCTTCCTCTGCCATAGAAACGTCCACCACGTCCTCTGTATCCTCCTGAAAACTCACGGTTCATTGTTGATTCCATGTTCGCATACAGGAGCTTGCTTTGATCGTCCTGAGGCTCTTCTTCCTCAAAGACATGTTCTTCATAGACCTTTAGACGTCCAATGATATCTTTGAAACTCGTTTTCTTAAGGTCTAACACTTGTTCAAGTGAAGCCACAATGTGTATGAACTTTTTCCGAGGGAGACTCTTTAGGAATTTCTTCACAATCTTAGATTCTTCAATGTTTGGTCCCAGAGCGGCTGATTTGGAAGAGATTTTGGATAGCTTACCGGCAAAATCATCGATTGTCTCTGTATCCTTCATCTTTAGGCGATCGAACTCAGCCATCAATGTTTGCAATATCGCTTCCTTGACTCTATCCGCACCTACATTTCTTGTCTTTATAGCATCCCAAACTTGTTTCGCAGAATCCAGTTCTCCTACTTGTAACATAAGCGCCTCCGGAATAGATTGGAAAATCAGAACTGTGGCCATATCATTCTTCTCCGCGTCATCTGATGTTTCATCTATGATTTCCCAGACCTTGTGCACCTTAAAAAGAATTTTCATCTTCATAGCCCACACCGTGTAGTTGGTTGCAGTTAGGATAGGACACTTGATTGATGAAGACGATCCTCTGCCTCCTTCTTGTAATTTTACCAGCGTCGTGGTTGTTGACTCTGTTACTTCTCTCATGATGTCTCACGAAGCCTTTGATGATCTTTGTAAGGCTCTGATACCAAATATAGAATTTAAGAAAGATTTGAAAGACAAATTATAAGAATAACTCACTTATAGCTTAAGAAAAATAACTCAAAAACTTAAGTTCTCTCTCTCACAAATCTCTCTTTCTCTCAAAGCTCACAACTCACAAGTTATGCCACAACCCAACATCTCCTTATATATAAATCTCCTAAGTATATTTTCCTAATCCTAATAGAAAAAATTCTTATTCTTTAACTTCCTATTATATTTATATATCTTCTAAATATAATCTCCAATTTCCATTTCTTTGTTAGCTTGATCTCCAAGCTTACTTCAACAGTATGTGCAGCTAAAAAAAAGCTTCTTGACGAAATTTCTAACCTGGAACAAGAGATTTTAATTGGGAATGTGGTATTTGGCGCTACTGTTGCCATTACTGCCGTCATATCGATAGCTCTAATTGCAACAGGTGTGGGTGCGGTTGCGGGCTTCGGGGCTCTATCTTCATCACTGCTTGCGGCGGGATGGGCTGGCGTCTACACTACCTTGGAAAAAAAGAACGCTGATCTGAAGAAACAGTTGGACAGTCTGAATGAACTGGTTGATATAGAAGAATCTGTGGAGAAGGGTATAAAAACTAACGAAGAAGCGAAGAGACCGTATCTACCCTAGTCAGCGGGCTAGAAGACCGTATCCACACTATATTGGAACTTGTAGATAATGCTATTGAGAATGAAGACGATGAGGAGGACACGAAGCTTGTCCTAAAAGTAATCAAGGGTAAAGTAGATAATTAACAGAGAAAATCAAGGAGGTTGGTGAGAGTGTGCAAGAACATAGCAAATTGATCGCAGAGGCGAGACTTAATGTTCTGCAAAAGATCAAACGTTCTTGAAAACATTAATCCGTTTGAACTTTAAATGATGTTTGTTGTCTAAAACTCCTATGTTATATGTTTAAATAAATGGGTTATTAGGGTTTGCACCCCATTGTACCTTGTTTTTTATTTTACTTCGTAACGTTGATTATCCTAGAGGGTTGGTTGATATGTACCTCTATCCCCTACGTATATTTTTTATACTCGTGAAATAAAGTTTGTTGTTGTGTTATTTTCACATTCATCTTTTCACAACTTAAATGACCAAAAACAGTTTGCTTTCCAGATAAAACAACTTTTTACTAATTAATCACATCATATCAACCTAAAATTTATGAACCAACAGATTGTCACTTTAACACGATATGATACATTGAAATATTTAGTCCCACTAGAATTGATTTCTCATTTAACATTGGTCTAAAGTAGAAGTTGAATAAAAATCAAGTTCTCAAGCATCTTCGAGCGACTTTACTTGGAAACACATTTACAAACGTACGTCTCACTATAAATAAAAAAGCCTACCAAAGGAAACATTTTCTTAACCTCAGTTCTAAGATGACTTTTCACAAGTTCGTAGAGTAATAAGAATTTTTCACTGTAATATACTACCAAAAACTAGATTACGTTCTACAATTTCGCAAGAGGATATCAATGTATCATTATACATGAACTAGTGATATTAAAGTGTATATGTATATACCTTCTATGATCATCAAGCAATCAAAACTACAAAACGCTGAGAAAATGCGGTCAACAAAAAAAAAAAAAAACCCTGAGAAAACTCAAAGAAAAAAGCTATGTATCATCCTAAAGGCTACAACTTCTTCATCTTGCTTAAGGAACTAACAGTAATTAGCAAAAACAAAGAATAAATAAAGTCTTACAAAATATTAAACTAAACTCTTCTCACTGCTCGTAACGAATGCGTCCACCGTGAGAAAGAACGAACGAGGCAAAGTGTGATTCTAAAATGTATTTCATATCTCTTGTGCAACCAACGGAATTCAGAATGCTTCCATCGCATTTTCGAACACAAAGTCTCATTATACTCTTTGGTAACGTACAAAAATAGGTTTTTTCACGTTGCCATGTTGAATATACAAACATAAAAGAAAATGCATTTAACCATAAAACATCCTCTTAGTGTCAAGAAAGAAGCAAGTAAAATGACCCCTTGATTTTTTTTTTTTGGTGCGGGACTTGGGACCATATCTTATGATGGCAGAACCTACGGTAAAAAACGCAGACATACAAAACGAAGAAGCAGACATACGGTGGAAGGACTCAAAAAGATTGGAATGTTAGGGGTGGTGTAACCACTATCGGAGTTTGCGACTAAAGAAACCACCATAGTGTAATTGCAAATTATCAGTGTTTGATACTAAAACGTTTGGAGCGAGTTACTTCTTTTCTCCATAAGATACAATATATATGCAGATATATATACATCTATACTAAATAAAAGTAAGAGCTATAAGCTCCTAAGGCTGTCCACCTATGATTTAAAACAACCAATAATGATTAGACATGTCACTAATTAATATTTTTTTAAATTTCCATAATTTTGTATATTCAGATTTTTAAATAACTAATCGGGATCAAACAACTCAATATTTAACATTTTTGAAATTATGTTAAATTTCTATATTAAAATACTTATAAATAAGTGTATTTACAACGTCCCACATCGGCTGGAATTTTCTGAGAACCACTATAAATAAGACTAATATGCTTCCAACTATGAATTACCAGGAAGATTGATTTATCAGGTGTCCAAATTTAAAAAATTTAAAAGTTTAAATATTTATAATATTTTTTTAAAAATATTATAAATACCTCTATAGAAAGTTTAAAATATTACAAATATTTAAACTCTATAAGAAGTTTAAGTATTATTAATATTTAACTCTAAAAAGTTTAAAACATTATTTTATGTAAGACTTTATAGATGATTTGATATTGTTTCTGTAAAATTAGTTTTTGGGTCAAAGAAAGAAGGTTTAACATCGCAAGATCTTGATTTGATGTTGTTTGAGTTAATGTTTGAGGTTTAAAGAAGAAGGATCGATGGCAAGCACAAATGTTTTATTAGCTATACATGTGTTCATATTACTTTCTCTACAAGTAATTTGCAATTTTGTAGTATTAAGGATTTTGGTTTGAAAAGTTTCAATACGTGTGGATCTAAAACCGAGTAAGTATACAGGTGAAAGTATCAATAATTGGGTGCATGTAGTAACTAAGCTGGTCCATAAAATTGCACAAATTTTACGAGACAAGAGGCATTGATTTTTGTATTATAGTTTGATGGGTAACAAGTTGTGTGGTAGTCTAAAAAAAAGTTTTAAATGATTATTCAGTGGAAGAATATGAGGAAGCTGATGAGGAAGAGGAAGAAGAAAAGTATAATGAAAAACCGGACGGTAAAAGTAACGATGACATTTATCATGAAAATTTGACAATGGAAATGATGAGAAATAATATGAAGAGTAGGAAAACAGTGAAAAAACACATAGATGGTGGTGGTCAATTAAATATGAAGAAACAAGATTAATTCCTGATTGTAAAAATGTTTTGTTTGTCTGATGGTCAAAGAAACGATTTAGGATTTCGATTCGCTTAGACGTCCAATTAATTTCATGATTCTTTTGATCAGATTTGGATTTCTAATATAAGTAACTTTTATATTTTAAAAAAATAAAATTTTCATCGATCAATTGTAATATAAAATTTAATATAAGCTAATATTTCATAAATGTCATCAATCATATATAATTTTTACCAAAATATATTAAATAAACCCACGCGTAGCGTGAGTTCAAAACCTAGTAATACTAGAATAGTTAATATATTATACACCGTTTAAACGGTTTTGATATTTTGTAGAAAATTAACCTATTTTAAATATGAATCTTATAGCTAATTATTCTAAGGACTTGAGGACCTATATATATGAATTCCCTAATTTTTTTAGCTTCAATGTTTTTTTTCACTTTTTTTTAAAAAAAATTCTACAGTCTAGTACTTAATATATGATTTTGGATTTTTATTAAAATCACATGTTATTCAATTTGAAATTTTAAATTCTTTTTCTAAATCTAGTGTTATTAAAAATGACATTTTAATAAATCACTCAAAATCACTCAAAATATCTTGTTATTTAAACAACAATTTTTAAAAATCATATAAAATCAACTGTTATTTAAAACATAACTTTTTTTTCTTTAAAATCTCGTACAATGATTTTGGAAGATTTTGAGAGATTATTGATACATTTTTACACTACAAATCCAATTTATAAAATCTCACCTCTAGATGTGCTATTTTGAAGGATTTGTTTTACAAAAAATGAAAAAAACACTGTGACCTCTCCTCTCACTAGAACAATAGAGAGCTTAGGGAGAATTATCACCCTAGTAACATCCTTAGAGAATTTCACTATCAATACAATATGACCATTACCATCACTAACAACAACAAAGTCCTTGAATCTTGTCCTCTTTTTGCTGCCTCCATATCAACATTCGAAACCACCACGTCCTCACCACGCTCAGCTCCACGTTTGGCCATCAAAAAGGAGATGATGATTGGGGGAAGGAGATGATGAACACCAGTGGAGTTAAAACTAGAAGATGATGTAAAGTATTGGGAGATGACAGTGATTTTTATCCACGATACCATGATTCTCCACTCCCTAGTTCTTAATTAATAATTAAAACTAGAAGAAACAAACTAATGACGAAACAAAATTTGGGGGAAAGAGATGATGAACAGAGAAATCCATTTTTGTCTTTCAATTTTTTTAACAGTACAAACCGTAAGTTTGAATTTTATCTTTCAATTTATTTTGGAAATCCATTTTATTTTTCCTATAAATCTCTTACAATCATCCAATATAATCCTTTTGAACCTCATCAAATCTCAAACTTTTTTTCCTATCTTAAAACAAAATATTTAACAATTCCACCAAATATCCTAAAAACTCTCGTTAAATCTCTCAAAATCTCAAATTTCCTAAATCTCATAAAATCCTTTAAAATCATGGTTTGAATACACCCTCTTAAGAGTTTGTGGCTTATATAAAAAAACATGTGTTTAATATCTCTTAACAGTTAGTTACCACGATTTGCTAACGG
Source organism: Camelina sativa (assembly GCF_000633955.1). Taxonomy (NCBI): domain Eukaryota; kingdom Viridiplantae; phylum Streptophyta; class Magnoliopsida; order Brassicales; family Brassicaceae; genus Camelina; species Camelina sativa. Next base: position 7,235,709 of record NC_025693.1, read on the forward strand.
GACCAACGTAATCCTCACAATTCCGTTGCTCCAATTAGATTCTCCCGCGTATCAAAAGTTCATATATCCGAGACCCAGAAGATAAGCAAAATACTCGGCAACTCCATTCCTCTCCCAAGCTCAATAATTTAAAACTATAGCACTATGCAAATCTCAAACTAAGACAAGCCAAAATTAAAACCAAGATTATAAAGCATTTTACTTTGAGTTTCTAAGGCTATATATGCTATGTTATCCATAACAATTATGTTAACATGGAGACTAAATAACATAGGTAAAACGATAAAGATTATAAAGTATTTTTTATTTCAAAAACCATAACAAAACAAATCTCTTTTTCTTCCCTACAAAGTATTTTTTATTATCGTAATTTTCTTTTTTTTTTCTATGTACTTAATATTATATAAGTGAGTAATCAGAAAATAATTCTAAAATTTTTATTGAGAATGATGTTCATATACATTAACATTAGCATATAAAATTTCTACAAAAATATGTTTCATTATCAAGGATATTAGATTTTCTTAAAAACTAATTTTACAAAATCAGAAATATAATTTCAAATCAGTGCTTATTAATAAAAATGCATTAAAATGAAAATAAAATATATAAAACAAAAAACTTTCTTTTTTTTTTTTTTTTTTTTTTTGTAAACTGAGAGTTGTTGTTGGGGAACTCTTATTTTGGGAAGCTAGGTGTATGCAAAGCATTTTCCTAAATCCCTCTTACTTTTTCTTGATATTTTTTTACTTTCAGTAATATCTTCAATGGCAGTATCCGAAGGCTTGATATCGAAATGCTCAGGACACCTGAGTGATTACAAATCCGCTTGTGAAGACCACCCAGACCTCAAATCCTTTAATTTTGCGCTTCAGCAGCGAACCAACAAAGTGATAGACTCACTCACCACTGGAGCTGAGACTGGGACTGGGTATTTGTCCCAACAAGAAATACACATGGAGGTCTCCAAGCACCTACTTGAAGTTAGCCAAGATGTGGCAAACTTCATTCTTGAAAGTGAAAAAAATGTGTGGGAGAGCAAAGCTATAAATGTAACTTGGTAATTCCCTTTGTGTTGTATTGTATTGATTCAACAGTATATATACAAGTGTATTAGGTTTATATAAGGACATAATTGGAATATTACAGTATTCCTATTCTATCACTCCCCCGCAGTCGAAGCCGGATTGTTCATGACGCCGAGACTGGACTTGAACTCCATGAATAGGGGGTGTGTGAAGACCCTTTGTGAAGATGTCTGCGTATTGGCTTGACGAAGGTATGTGAAGAACACGGATGTGACCGAGAGCTATCCGCTCGCTTACAAAGTGGATATCAATTTCCACATGCTTCGTACGTTGATGTTGCACTAGGTTGGAGGAGAGATAGACGGTGCTGACATTGTTGCAGTAGACAAGTGCGGCGGTGGTAAGAGAACAATGAAGCTCAAGGAGTAAGTTGCGTAGCCACACAGTTTCAGCAACTACATTGGCCACACCTCTATACTCTGCTTCGGCACTTGATCTTGAAACCGTGTGTTACCGTTTGGAAGACCATGAGATGAGATTGTCACCATGAAAGATGCAGTAGCCGGAGGTGGAGCGCCGCATCGAGGGACAACCCGCCCAATCAGCATCGGTGTAAGCCGTTAGCGAGGAGGTTTTCGTTGGTGTGAGCTGCAAGCCATGCTGAAGTGTTCCTTTAACATACCGAATGATGAGTTTGAGTGCAGTAAAGTGTGATTCTCGTGGATCATGCATATACAAACACACCTGCTGGACGGAGTATCCAATGTCAGGGCGAGTGAAGGTGAGGTATTGAAGAGCGCCTGCTAAGCTGCGATAGAGTGTAGGATCAGAGATTGCAGGACTGTCATCAGCCAAAAGTTTTGTGCGAGGATCCGCCGGTGTTGTACATGGGTTGCACTTGTCTATGTTGGACCGTAAGATTATTTCCGATGCATATTGTCGTTGGTCAAGGAAGAGACCCGCAGAGTTCCGCTTGATGGAGATGCTTAGGAAGTATTTAGCCGGACCAAGGTTGGTCATGGAGAACTCACTGTGGAGAGAAGCAATAATGATATCGCAGAGAGCGGTGGAAGACGCGGTGAGCAAGATATCATCAACGTATATAAGGAGATACGCCATACCTTGGGAGGTGTTGTAGGTGAAAAGAGATGAATCACATTTGCTTTGCTTGAAACCAACTCGACGGGCATAGGATGCGAACCGTTGATTCCACATTCGTGGTGCTTGTTTGAGTCCATAGATGGATTTGTGGAGTAGGCAGAGGTGGTCTGGCTTGGACGGATCTTGAAATCCTGGTGGTTGGTGCATGTACACGGTTTCGTCAAGTTCACCATTGAGGAAGGCATTTTTTACGTCCAATTGATGAATGGACCAATTACGGGAGAGAGCGAGGTCGAGCACCATGCGGATCGTTGCTGGTTTTACAACCGGACTAAATGTTTCCTCAAAGTCAATGCCAACCTCTTGAGACTTGCCATTAGCCACCAAACGAGCCTTGTATCGAGTGAAGTTCCCATCTTCATCATGTTTTTGTGTAAATAACCACATAGAACGCACAATATTAACAAATTTGGGACGTGGAACCAAATACCAGGTTCTCTTTTTAATTTGAGCACCATATTCCTCATCAATTGCACTATGCCAGTTAGGATCCTCTAGAGCTTTAAGGTGAGAAGAAGGTAGAGGAGAGATTGTTTGAGTGAGAAGCGAGAGAGGCTGGCGGGGTTTGGTAATACCACTTTTGCTACGGGTTACCATTTTATGGACAGGAGGTGGAACCACAACAGGAACTGGTGGCGGAGGGTCAGTGTTTGTAGGTTGCAGCACCGGTGTCGGAGCTGGAGGTAGTGATGGTGTTTGGCGTAGTAAGGGAGAGACAGGAGGTGGTGCATCAATATTGGTAAGAGGTAGTGGAGGTGGAGCAAGAGTGTGAAATGGGAAGGTGGATTCCTCAAATGTGACATGACGAGAGATGATGATTTTTCTAGTGGTGAGATCAAGACAGCGATACCAACGGTGCGAGGAAGGGAATCCCAGAAAGACACATGCAATTGATCTTGCCGCTAGTTTGTGTGGGGTGGTGGCTAAGAGGTTTGGATAGCACAAACATCCGAAAACACGAAGGTGGTCGTAAGAGACTGGTTGTTGGTAGAGTTTTGTAAATGGTGTCTCATTATGAATGGCTTGGGATGGAAGAATGTTGAAGAGATGAATGGCCATGTTCAAGGCTTCCACCCAATATGATGTGGGCATGCTTGCTTGAAAAAGGAGAGAATGTACAAAATTGTTTAAAGTACGTAGAGTGCGTTCGGCTTTCCCATTTTGCTGTGAGGTGTGGGGACAAGAGAAACGAGATGTTATACCGTGTGAGGCAAGGTGAGCAAGAAAATCTCGATTGTTGTACTCCCCCACCATTATCACATTGTAGGGATTTGATTTTACGACCAAATTGATTGTTGACATAGGCCGAGAAGTGTAAGAAAGAGGAAAACACTTCAGATTTTTGTTTAAGAGGATATACCTAAACAAAGTGACTACAATAATCAAGAAAAATGACATAGTATTTGATCCCACTGATGCTGGAAACCGATGAGGTCCAGACATCAGAATGAATTATTTGAAATGGTTTAGAAATAATAGAAACAGAGTTATCAAATGGAAGTCTAACGTGTTTCCCAAGTTGACAAGCATGACAAAGAGAAGAGTCTGATTTTGAGCATTTTATTAAACCATTAGAAATAAGAGAATTGAAAGTGGTGTTTCCCGGTGGCCGAGACGACGATGCCACACGGTGGAGTTGACAGAAACGCTTGAGGAGAGGAAAGAGGTGGGGTGGACGAGTTGTTGATGGAGTATAGGGAGCCCGTGTTGATTTAAGTTGCTTAAGCGGAAGTAAAGAGCAAAGTTTGAGTGAAATATAGTAAGGTAGGTAGAGAGAGTATTGTAAACATGAGATTCTATAAGTATATTAAATACAATGTCGGCTAAGAGCCTTATAAGGAAGAAAAACTAGGGCACTCCCTATTACACTCGACAACTTGTAGATAAGGACATAAAGAGAGAGAAGGGACTGATCCCAAGAATGATAGCGACGTGACTTGGTCTCCCAAAGGGAAACGACCCGTGACCTTATCCTCCAACGGCTCCATTGCTTCTTTGAGATCCTTCTTACGGGCTTTGGTAAGTAGTTAATGGGCTTTGGTAAGTAGATCAGCCTCATCTCTTCTCATTACACTCGATAGGACTCGGCCTCATTGGTATTTGTATGGACGACCGTACGGACACATTCAGGTCTCAAGTAGAACATGGTCAATAGCCCGACCGTACGATGGTTGTTGCGGCATCCATGAGTTGTTGATGTTGTGGCGAGGGTTGTGCCGATCACGTCCACGATAACCGTTGTTGCGACCATGACCTCATCCTCTATTTTGATGTCCACGGTTGGTTTGATGGGGAAAGTGTTGCGGATATGAATTGCGGTTGTTGGTCGCAGTATATGATGGAGGCGTTGCTGGACCTGCGTTGGTGTAGAGCAGATGAGGTGTAGAGGTACCAAGAGGGGCATAGGTTACCTGTTTGGAGGGTTTGTTGAGACGCTCTTCCTCCAAAAGCAACATAGAACGAGCGGCAGCAAACGAGGGGAATGGTGACTTGTGTTGGATGACATTGTGAATGTTATCAAACTTCTCAGAAAGTCCATTCAACATATGTATCACCAACGATCGCTCAGTGATAGAAGAGTCGACATTAGCAAGCAGATCAGATATGAACTTGAGTTTTTGACAATAGTCATGAACAGAGAGATCACAAATCGTGAAGGATCGCAGCTCGTTCTCTAGTTGAATTGCTCTGGCCTCCTTATTATCACGGAACAGGTTTTCGATAATAATCCAAAGCTCACGAGCAGTGCAAGGCGATATGAGGACCGTGTCGAGAAGGGAAGGGGAGATCGTTCCATAGATCCACATTTTGACAAGACCATCACGCTCTTTCCAGGCCGTGTCTTGAGTAGTTGCCGGAATCGAGGTTCCATCAAGATGACCAGAGACGCTGAAGCTGAGACAGTGAGTCTCAAAAAGTTCACGCCACGCATCATAGTTCATCTTCTGCATATCAAGGACCAAAGGAATGTAAGACTTGATGTGTGTCACACCAAAAGCTTTCTCTGCCGGTTGAGCCATTGATAAGGTAAACAAGAAACAAGAGGAGACTGACGAGAAGTGAAGAAGAAAAGAAGAGGAGAAACAGAGCGTAGGAGTAGAGGAAGAACAGAGGAAAGGAGGGAGGCGGCAGTTTAAAAAAAAATAGGGTTTTGTATTGTATTGATTCAACAGTATATATACAAGTGTATTAGGTTTACATAAGGACATAACTGGAATGTTATAGTATTCCTATTCTATCAATAAACTCTTTGGTAACTGCCTATTTTAAAAATACCTTAAAGACTTTAGAGATTTTTGATAATGTAATGGATTGCATGGAGAAAGCAGAAATTGGCCGACTTTACATTTAAGAGGCCGTGGCACAGTTCGAAAAAGAGTCGGCAAAAATGATGTTGGGGGAAAGAAGAAGAGGTATGAAAAAACCTTGGAGAAGCTGAAGAAGTTTGAAGCCATGGGAGATCCTTTTGATTGCCGCGAGCTCACAAACACTTCAAGTTGATCCAAAAGCAGCAGGAGTCCCTTCTAGAAGAAGTTAGTGAGGCAAAAACAAAGCTTGGTGAGGAAATAAAGGAGCTTGCTAAGGAATATGCTAATGCACCAAAACGGAGTAAACTCTGGAATATGCTTTTCAGCGCTGCGTTTTCGTTGGATCAATTGCTCTAATTGCATCAGGGGTGGGTGCGCCTTTAGGCACTGTAGGGGTTGTAACATTACCAGTGATTGCGTTGGGATGGGTAGGCGTACACACTTTCTTGGAGAAATGGATGGATGCTCTGAAGAGGCAGCAGAAAGCTCTGGCGAGACTGAACGAAAATTTATCATCGGTGGAGACTAGTATAGAAACCGACGAAAGAGCAATAGAGAACATATCTGAACAAGTCCACCATCTAGAAAAAAAGATCATGTCTCTTTTAAAACTAGTGGATGAGGCTATTGAGAATGAAGGAGATGAGGTGTATACTAAACTTGCCCTCCACATAATCAGAGAAAAAGTAACGAAACTAACATAGAACCTCAAAGAGATTGGTGAAACATGTTAGATTGTGGGCTTCCAACTCAAAATCAATTGGCAACGAGTGGAGAGGACCATATCTTATATATACCACTTAAAATCCTACTCAACTTCTGATGTGGGATATTGTATCCCTAATACGTCCCCTCGAGATGATGGCTTCTTTATGCATAAATCTCGGTATGTTCGGGCATGAATCGGCGGGCCAACTATTGGGCCGGGCTGATTGTGGATTGGGTTGAGTATGTGCAGACCGGGCTCTGATAACATGTTAGATTGTGGGCTTCCAACTCAAAACCAATTGGCAATTAGTGGAGAGGCCCATATCTTATATATACCACTTAAGATCCTACTCAACTTCCAATGTGGGATATTGTATCCCTAATAGACAATCAGCCCGGCCCAATAGTTGGCCTGTAAAGATCCCACATTGGATAGATGTGAAGCAACTTGAGTAATATGTAAAGGGTTAGGGCCTCTCCACTCATTGTCAATTGGTTTTGAGTTGGAAACCCATATCAAACCCTAATTTAAAATGGTGCTATTGACAAACACGCTGGTCCGTTAATTATATCTTAAGATCCTACACACACCACTTAAGATCCAACTCAACTTCCAATGTGGGATATTGTATCCCTAATAAAACAGTGGACAAAGTAAACAAATTGATCCGTGAGACGAGACTTCACGTTCTAGAAAAGATCAGCGGTTCTGGAAAAAATCATCGTGGTTAAACGTTATGGATGTTTGTTGTTCAAATGCGTCTAAAGACCCATATTTTCTATGTTTAAATGAATGGGTTATAGGGGTTTACAGCCCACTATACCTTTCTATTTTACTTGTAACGTCGACCATCTGAGAGGATTGGTCAGTTTATATGTGCCTAAGTAACATCCGGGAACCAAATTGGATGGTTTCAGGATAAGTGTTGATCAACACCGGATATGAGATAAAGTGTTGATCAACACCAAGGAGGGTGTCGGTCGATACCAACAATTTCCGATTCGGTCCATTTGGTTTTAAATTGGTGAATTGAAGCGGTTGGGCTTGGAAAGCCCTAAACCGAAATATTTAAGGGAAAGGTCAACTTGAGGGTTATGTAGCCGCACATTGTCGTTCCAACTGAGAAAGAAAAAAAGAAAAATTCTGTAATTGTTCCTGACAAGTTCTAAGCCATTGTTTGCAGATCTTTTCTTCGAGTGGAGATCTAAGGCTAAGGAAGTTTAGGGAGGCTCGTTGTAGTCTAGGATTGTCATTGTTGGTTAGAAACTTCCTATTTAAGAGGTGAGTGCATGACCATGGCTTATTTATGCCTGAGAATTCTCTGCTTCTGTGTTCTATGAGTGTTTTGATTGATTCCTTGCTTGTTTCTGGTTAATTCATGTTTCCTATGGCCTATTGCGACTTCTGGTTGATCCTTGGCCGTATTAAAGGCGGTGGAGGGCGGAGATTGGAACTTCAGCTTTGAGAAGAACTTGGCTGCGGGGTTGTGTTGATCGACAAGAGTCGGGTGTCGGTCGACACAAAGCCGGTGACAGTGCGAGGGCTTTGGCAAGTGTTGGTTGACACCAGATAGAGGTCTCGGTCGGCAATGCTATGGTTTTTGGGTTGTCGAGGTGGAGTGTCGGACGACACCAGGTGGCCTGTGTCGATCGACACCAAGAGGGTGTCGGTCGACACCAATCCTCCAGCAAACAGCAGATACTTGTTATTCTTGCTTTGATTGTGTTGGTTGTTGATTGTTGAACTTTGGATTTTCAATTTCTTGTGTGTACAACCCAGTAGATGGAAGAATTGGCTCACTGAGTATTTGTGATAATACTCATGCATCTCAATTTTTGTTTGTAGTAAAGTAAAGACAAAATGTGACCGTGGAATCAGGGCAATGAAGAGGAGGATGTTCTATTGGCTCGGTTATGTGTTGTCTGGCTTTTGTTAGATTGCTAGAGTTGGGTGTTTAGAATATTGTCTAGAATTGTTGGTTCCTTGGTTTATGTTATTCCTTTGAAATTGTAGGTTTTGTATTGGATTATTGATATTGGTTATTTAAGTATTTGTTGGATATTAGTTATTTCTGCTGTTTGATTTGAATGTTGTTAGGTTATTAGTGAGTATAAGATCACTATCTAATTATTATATTAAAAAAGATCGGATCGTTTTAGCCTCCATCCCGTATATTATACTAGGAAAACTCCCACGCGTTGCGTGGGTTATATTAATATATTAGTTATATATATATATATTTTTTAAAATAGTTATTTCTATTAAATCTCTTATTAAGAGTAGTTGATTTTATATGTTCCAAGATAAAATACACATAAACTTTTAAATATGTAATATCAGAAAACATTTATTTATTAAATTTAATAAAAATGTATAGTCAAATACTTACGCATAGACTTTCTTGGGAATCATAGTATCTGCAAATGTTAAATTTCTAAAAAAAATTGAAATAATAAGAGATTTAGGAGAAGGAAATTAGGAAGTAAATATGATGTAAGAACTGAAAATGCAATATAGGTGTTGACGTAAAGACGTTTGGTAGCTAAAAATTAGGGGTTGAAGTAAATATTTTATTTAACGGACGTAGGAGGGAATCATGTTTTCGGGTATTTATTTATTTTGATATGGAATTCAAATTTCGAAACTGCTAAATTATGTTCGTATAGTAATTAGTAGAGGGGTTTGGGATATTTTATGTTGGGAAGCAAATATTTTAGCGATTGTTTTGGTAAGAATTGAGTGTTAACAACAGAAAATTTACTGAGACGCTACATACATTTGAGATTCTAATGTACCTCTCCTGCAATTTAAATAAACTTTTAACCTTCATTAGGGCCATAACCTGAAGCTCCTAAAGCCAACAATTTAGGAGCGAAGAATGCCAATTCATCCATCTGAATATAATAGAGAAAGAAACAATGTCATACCCACAAAGTTGTCGAGAAAGAAAATCCAACAGGCCATATGAGAAAGTGAACTGGGAAAACCTAAGCAGCAAAGGAAAATAGTGGTGGCAGATCTCATTGTCTCACAATTCTATAACTCCAGATGTATTTCTCTTTTCATCATTCAAGTTAGACTGTTTGTAGTCACTGACAGCAGCTGCAGAGGAGAAGAAAGTATCAGATCCACACTAAAGAGTCATTATATAAAATTCACATATAAAGTGAGAAAACTTAAAAGCTCAAGAACCAACTCTCTCTTTTGTTTTTCTCTAAAAGCGGCGAAACAACACAAAAACACGACCCTAAGTCGTTTTCCCCCTTTTACAACTCGATTTTAGGGATTTCCTAAACCAACCACGCAAACTGGACGGTTAAAATCGAACCGACCAAACCAACTACAACTAGTGTCGATCGACCCCTCCTGTGGTGTCGATCGACACCCTCACCAAAATACCAATAAAAGGTTTGCGGGTGTTACAAGTGCATACCTTCCTGTGGTAGTACGTAGCTCATCAAATTCGACAATCATTGAGGGTGGTTCCAACACACACAAAAAAAACATACCAAAGTAAGCTAAAGAAGTCAGATTTTTAAAAACAAATCATACATATATAAGCACGTCTCATGAGAGAAAACCTACATGGTCCATATTGCTGCTTGTTGTAGTGATCCATTTGTCAACATTATGAGAAAGCTGTTGAGGAGTAATTCCAAAATCTTCCCAGCCAGACGCAGTTTGGTTCTCACAAACCTGAGAGAAAAAGGGAAGAAGATCATTAGAAACATAGCGAACACATAAGAAGCGATAAACGGGTCTAAGTCTTTCTCTGTCAACTACATACGGAACATAGATGATCAAAACTATAGATGACATGTCAGTTTAAGCTTAACAAATCTTTCTCACAGGACACGATGTAGTAAGCTGAAACGACCTATGTCGCTATCTCAATGATCGTTTTAGAACAATTAAAAAGACCCCTAAATCTGAAACGAATGGTCAATTATTCAAACTAAAAAGGATCCCACGAGCATGACCCGACCTTCAAAAAAGAATCAAAACATGAGAATAACTCTATAACCAAATCAGAGAAGTAACCTTGACAGAATTCTACGGGCATACTCAAAATGGGTATGGCCAGAATCTATTTTAAAACATAACTTAGCCGATCAATACTTGGAAAGGTGAAGGTGAAGTTTGGGCTTCTTTGTTTATCACTTGACGCCATTAAAGAAAGATCCACACAACCCTGTAATTCTGAATATTAATATCGCACTTTCAAATAGGAAATGAAGAAATTTGATTAGAAAAAGAGAGGAATTGAGGAGATCGGCAACGGGGATCTGCCGGAGATGAACAGATAAGCATGGAGGAGTGGGGAAGAGAGAGAGAGAGCTGAGGAAGAGGAGAAGACTATTCCCGAGATTCCGTCATAATATTTGTGTGGCATTAACCCAGTTACAGCCCATTAATAAACCCAGTTACAGCCCATTAACAAATGCATAAGATATGTCGGGAAGGTTAAAAAAAAGAAGGATTTAGAAGGTGACATGTGTCGGGTGGAGGGAGCTTCTTAGAGAGTGTAACCCTACTTTATTATATTAAATACAGTATATATTTGTGTAACTCATGAAATAAAGTTTAAAAAAGCCTTTGTGTTTTTTTCTTTTCTCACATTTACGAACGTACGTCTCATTAACATATATAAGAGGTGACCTAAGGATCCACATTTGATGATGGATATGGGATCCGTAAAAAGGCAAATAAATCCATGTCTGGTGGACAGCAAAATGTGATTTGCTGATTAGAAATGGTCTAATTTCATGATAATATTTTTTACTACAATAACATAGTAGCAAACACTACATGTTTTTCTATAATTTCGAAAGTACAGCAAATCTTTTATAATTCAGAAAACTCTGATCTTAATTTATCTGTTCTTTATATGTTTTTATTTTGTTCTTGCTTGTCTGATATGATAACGGAATCCTTAACTCTCAAAAAAAAAAGTGGGTCTCAAGCAATCAAAACTACAAATTAAAACGCCATTACAAAAACACTCATGAGTAAACTAGCAAGAAGGAACCAATAAATATAGGAAATCGAGCATTTTGATAAAAAAGAACAAAAGTAAAAAGAAAGTAAACTAAGCATTATCCTACAACTTCTTCCTCTTGCATAAGGAAGTAACTAGCTAGAAGGAACAAATAAAGTTCTAAAGAAGACACTGACATCAAAATTTGCAAGACTCGTATTAGCTAAAGCGGAAGAAATGTTTTTGGTTAAACTTCTAATAAAAATGCAAAGATATATCGATTAAGATGATATGGATACAAAGCATTGGATCATAGAATTATTCAAAGATCAATGATTAATGAGATATCGGGATAAGAAACTCTGCAACTAAACATTGTTCTTGAACATGAACAAAAAAGAGACTAATCAACCATCTCTCAATACTATCAATCAGACAATCACTAAACTCAACTACTCAAGAACTAAACTCTTATTTGAAATCTCCTAGTCAAGTTTGCATTAACAACAAGTTTATTTAATTCACAATACTTCTAGCACTACAAGAAAACACGCGATTTGCGATAGAACAAATCATCGCAAATCAAATATTGCAAGACATTTGCAAGATACAACGATTCCTCGCAAATCGCGTCTCGCAAATTTCAAACATCTCAAATCATTCGCAAATTTTGCAAGGAACTTTTGTCCCTCGAAAATGCCTCGCAATTTGCAAGCATATTTCTCCTCGCAAATCACTAACAATTTGCAAGAAATCTATTGACTCGCAACTCTAAAGCAATTTGTGAGACACTGAATTCATCGCAAATACGTTGGAAGCTGCATCCCTCGCAAATTTCAAACGTCGATTTTATTTTTCCTATTCTGGGTTGTTATTAGTTGGGAATAGAATTAAAATTCTTAATTAAAATTCACATTTTAAATAAAATCCAAACTGAAAAATGAAATCTACATTGAATTAAAATTTCAAATATTACAAAATAAGAGTTTACAGCTAAAACATAGTCTTTAATAAATTTCAAACATATTAAAAGGGAGAGTTTTTAAAAAGATTCAGAGAGAGATGTTTCTGATTCCCGTTCCACTACCGGCGACAGCTGTTTCATCGGTGTTGCCTTCTTCTCCGGCTCCGACTTCTGGGTTGGCTTCTGGGTTGGTCCTTGTCGGGTTCCGAAACTTAGCAGCAAATTACGGATCTTTTTCAGCGAGATACTCGAAGTATGCATCATAGCTATGCATCCTCTCTGCACTTTGTTGAATTTGAGTCGCCTAAGTTTGAATACATTCCTCAGTGGCACCTAGCCTCTAAACCAAAATAACCGGATCATTAGCCGGAGACATAGGCGGTGGACCGCTACTGCTAGAGGATGGTTCAAACTACAAATGTTTTCTTATCCTCAACAATTATCTTAACATGCAGACTAAATAACATATGTACAACAAGATTACAAAGTATTTTTACTTCAAGTAACGAAAACGTGAGCCTCATAATAAACATATCTATATCACCACACAAAAATCCATAAAAGAAGAAAATTTAGCCATAGACAGGAATAATAAATTTTTCGAAGATTACAATCTTACTTATATAGATATCTTAAATCCCGCTTTAAGTGAATAATTATTATGAAAAGAACCTCAATAAAATCTGGTTGAAAGAATTTTAAATATATATTTTAAAAGAAATTACGAAGAAATGCTCTCGAGAAATATCTCTCTCTCGATGCGACGGTAAGGATTGATTTGATCCCCGATTGCGGCGAGTTTTTAGATCTGGAGGATCTCATCTTGAGATTCTGGTTGGTTTGTTCTGGGTTCTCCTTTCAGGGTTTCTCTGATTTCGGTTTCAATATAGCGGATCTGTTTTTTCCTGTGTTGGGGATCTTGGAATTTCAATGGGATTTTCATGGTGATCTAATGGGAGGGAAGGAAGGGGAACGGATCCTTCATAGCGGATCTTTTGGTTGGTTTTCTTCCGTTGTGGATCACGGTTCGTCTTCTCTCAGTTTGTCTAAATGGATATGGAGATTTTCGGCTGTGATTAAGCAGTTTGGGGCTGAGTTGCGGGAGGTTTCTTTGGTGGTCCAAGTTTCCTTTTCTGGTTATGATTGGTCCTCGAGATCCGCTGGTCAATCACGAACTCATCGTCCGGGTAATGCCGAAATCTTTGTCTCAGTTACTTTCGTGATCATTGTCTTAATGGTAAATCGGATTGAGAGGGTCGAAGTTGGTTATAAATTGGTTTCAAGGGTCGCATTTGGTATTCACGCTTCTTTGTGTTGTCTTGCTTCTTGTCTTAAATTCTTCTGGTCCGGGCCAGCTTGTTTGTTGGTCGCTTTCGTTTTTCCTGTCTTCTCTTACTTCTGTCTTTATTCCCATTTTCATTTTGGTATTATGGCTCAAAGCGGTTTATTGGCTTCTCAGGTGCCATCTGAGAAGATGTCAGGGTCTGGTGGTAAGCTGAAGATCAAGGTTCCTCGGTTCTATAATTCTGCGCTAATCCAAGGGTATGCTAAGACCCTCTTTGGTCGGTGTATGAATCCGGCGATGCAGGACATGAAGGCTCTGTTGTTCATGCTGCCAAAGATCTGAAAGATTGAGGAGAGGGTTGTGGGTGCGGATCTGGGAATGGGGCGGTTTCAGTTTGATTTTGATCAAGAAGAGGACATCATCGAGGTTCTGAAAATGGAACCCTATCACTTTGATCATTGGATGCTCTCCCTGGTTAGGTGGGAGCCAGTGGTGGATCACAAGTATCCCTATCTTATTAAGTTTTGGGTGCGGATGATGGGAGTGCCGCTTCATTTTTGGGCTGATGAGACGTTTCGCAGTATTGGCTCCGATCTGGGGGAGGTTGTGGAGGTTGATATTGACAATGGTCGAGTTCAAGTCTTGTTTGATGGTTTTAAACCATTGGTGTTTGAAGCTGCTGTCGAGTTCCACAGTGGTGAAGAAACGTTGGTGATTCTGAGGTATGAGCGGTTATATGGGTACTGCAGACGGTGCTTTAGTTTGTGCCATGATGTATCCCGTTGCCCTTTGTTTGGGAATAATGGGAAACAAGCACAGGCAAGTGGAACGGATCCTCGTCCTGAGGATAAGCTTCAAAGTTACAAGGGAGCAGTTGCAAGTGGTTCTAATTCTGGTTCTGGTTCAGGGGTGCGTGGGGCACGGTCGGGGGATCCTCAGGGCTATGCTGTCGGAGGAGGACGGGATGCAGGAGGTTGTCAGGCTGACAGTCACCGGCACAAACAAGGGTTTGGCCACAAGTCAAAGAGGGCTCGTAGGGATTTTCAGCCAAAGGAGCAGATTGCACAGAAGCCTTCGATGGCGGGTACAACTGTTCCGGTTGTGGGAGAGGGTGTTGGTCCAGCTCAGGAAACTGAGGGGGATGTGGGGATCCATCTTTCTGCTACAGAGCAAACGATGTTGGATGCTTTTTTGGTTTCTGCTGCGGAGGAGGTTGCTGTTCCTTCGATTGTTGAGGCTTCTTCTGGTGAGGACAATCGGGTATGTAAGAACCTCTTTCCTGTTTCTGTAGCCCAGAATGTCACCACTCGTGGGGTTATGGCTCAGGATCAGCAGGAGGATCTTCTCTCGGCTGCTTTGAGTGATTTGCTGGATCAGGAGTTTCATCTCCCTGATACACGAGAGATAGGCGGACTGGCTCCGATTCTGGAGGAGCATGGGGTCGCAACTGAGTTACCTTCTGAGGAAGACACACCCACAGCTGATGAGGAGGTGACTTTTGTCACCAAGGAGTGTGGTCTAGGTGATCCCCAAGTGCAAGGGGATGCGGTTGTTGTGGAGGGTGCCACTACAGATACTGTGCATGATTCTGCAGTTGAGGGTGGGGTTCCACCACCTAGGTTTAAGTCGGTCAAGACCAAAGGAGTCTTACCTGGTGCAAGCACAAAAAAAAGGAATCTCTATGCCTTAGCTTCGCCGCGCAAGAAGATGGTTGCATCGGTCTCAACTATGGGAATGGGAGTGCAAGAAACGCAAGTCCTATCCAGGGAGGGAAGCCTCCAATTAATTTGGGTAGTTGATGTTGAGTGTTTGTATGAGTTGGCATGGCGAGGGGGTTCCGTTTTTTCTCATTCGTTTCTGGGTTTTACTCTGCAAAAGACTGGGTTCTGGTCCTTTTTGTGTCTTTTAGTTTTGTCTCTGTTTCTTGTATTCAATAATACTACAATGGGAGCTCCATTGGTTTGTTTAAATTTCTTGCTTTTGTTCCCCATCTGTGGGTTTTTTGGTTGGGTTTGTTTCTGAGTTGTTGTAACCCTTTTGTAAGGATAATAATAAAAACTTGCTGGTTTCTTTTCTTTTACTTGGTGGTATCATTCTGTTGGTCACATGAGTTATTTCAGCATTGGATTAGTGAATATGGTTATATGTCTATTATTTTCCGTTTGGTATGTTTTGAATTGTTACAGGATATTTTAAATTTTGAGTGGTGACGATGTTTTTCAAAACTTATCCAGCAGGTATTAAACTTTTTTTTTGCCCCTCCGTACTGGGGAATTACGTTTGGTTCAAGTAGGGATAGTGGGCTTTGGGCTTTTTTCTCACATCGGTTTCTATTGGATAATCTCGGCGTTATCCTTAATCTATTTTTCTGCCTACTGGTCCGTGGTTTGGGCGGGCAGGTTTTTGTGGTCTTAACCACGCAAACTTGGTTGTTAATTAATGAATATTATTAGTTGGAATTGTTAAGGCCTAGGTAATAAGGCAACCATTGGTAATTTGCGGGATTTATGGCATAAACATCGGCCTGATTTTTTATTCTTGATGGAAACAAAACAACCCCGTATTGTTTTGGAAAAATATGTAGGGCATTTTGGCTACAAAAATTTAGTCACAGTTGATCCTATTGGATCTAGTGGAGGTTTGGCACTTTTTTACAATCAAGTAGATTTTAACGTTTCTATTTTATTTAAGTCTAATCGGTTAATTGATGTTGAAGCGGTTTATAAAGGACGGATCATCTATTTAATTTTCGTTTATGGTGATCCAGTACCAAAAAACCGTGACATGGTATGGGAGCGGGTATTACGTATTGGTGTGGCCCGGTCATCACCATGGTTTACTGTGGGTGATTTCAATGAGCTAACTGGTAATCATGAGAAAAGAGGAGGCAAGCTTCGTCATGCCTCTTCGTTTCTTTCTTTTAATGGGATGATTCAAGATTGTGGTTTCTTGGAATTCCCATATCTAGGAGATTGTTTATCTTGGCGAGGGTGGCGGGATAAAAAACCTATTCGTTGTCGGTTGGATAGAGCCCTTGGGAATGAGGATTGGCATGAATTGTTCCCTGATACAGTTTTAGAATATTTACCTATGATTGCCTCGGATCACAAACCAATTGTGATCAATATAGGGGCAAAACGGCCGCGGGGTAAGCAACGTTTTACGTTTGATCGCCGGTGGATTGGGAAGGATGGATTGATGGAGGCGATCACGGCGAGCTGGGTTGGGGAACATAATCAGAGTTCCACCACCTTTATAGATAAAATTGTAAATTGTCGACGGGCGATTTCTCGGTGGCGTAAGGAGCAAGTTCCTTTTGGTAGGGACACAATTGAGACTGTAAAAAGTCAGCTGGCCGCCGCTCAGGCAGATGATGCAACTCCATATCCGGTCATCTCCGATCTAAATGCCCGATTGTGGGAAGCCTATAAGGATGAAGAAGTTTATTGGTATTTGAAGAGTCGTAATAGGTGGATGCAGATGGGGGATCAGAATTCTAAGTATTTTCATGCCCTGACTAAACAGAAACGGGCCCGCAATCGGATTACAAGACTTTTTGATAAGAACGAGGTTTGGTCTATGGAGGATGTTGATATCTGTAATATTGCAGTGTCGTACTTTGCTGATTTGTTTACAACTTTGCACCCGACAAATTTTGATGAGTTCTTATGTGAGGTACGCCCAGTCATCACGGAGGACGCCAATGCCCAGTTAACGGCCCCGGTTACAGAGGCAGAGGTTCGTGCAGCTTTGTTTATGATGCATCCGGATAAGGCTCCGGGTCCGGACGGGATGACCGCCTTGTTTTACCAAAAAGCGTGGCAGGTTGTTAAAGGAGACCTTCTCTCGCTAGTCAATGGTTTTTTTGAGGAGAGAGTTTTTGACAGAGGTTTAAATGCTACGCATATTTGTCTCATTCCGAAGGTGGCTAAGCCAACCCGGATGACGGAGCTGCGTCCAATTAGTTTGTGCAATGTGGGGTATAAAATTATTTCAAAGATCATGTGTCAAAGGCTTAAGAAGTTCTTACCAGGGTTAATTTCGAAAACACAATCGGCTTTTGTTGCTGGCCGTCTAATTTGGGATAACATTTTGATTGCTCAGGAAATGTTCCATGGTTTACGGACTAATCCGTCTTGCAAAGGGAAGTTTATGGCAATAAAAACATATATGAGTAAGGCATATGACCGAGTGGAGTATAAATGGATTGGCTGGATTATGTTTTGTGTTAGCTCGGTTGAGTATAAAGTCCTTTTGAATGGTCAACCAAATGGTTTGATTATTCCGGAAAGGGGTTTACGACAGGGGGATCCTTTATCTCCTTATTTGTTTATATTGTGCACGGAAGTTTTAATTGCCAATATTCGGAAAGCGGAGGAGGATAGATTAATTACAGGGATTAAGGTGGCGAATCAATGCCCGCCAATCACACATCTCTTATTTGCGGATGATAGCTTATTTTTTTGTAAGGTCGCCAAAGAACAATGTGAGGTCATCTTGGGTACTTTACGGAAATACGAGGCTGCTTCGGGTCAGCAAATAAATTTTGCGAAATCTTCTATTCAGTTTGGTCATAAGGTTCCGGAATATACAAAACTAGAGATCCAAGGAATTCTTGGCATAACAAATCGGGGTGGCATGGGATCATATATGGGGTTGCCTGAGAGTTTGGGAGGGTCTAAAACAAAAGTTTTCTCTTTTGTTCGGGAAAGACTGCAGGGTCGTACGACTGGTTGGTCGGCGAGGTTGCTTTCTAAAGGGGGAAAGGAGGTAATGATCAAATCTATCGCTATTGCGGTCCCTACATTTGTGATGTCTTGTTTTCGGCTTCCGAAGACGATTACATCCAAACTCACTAGTGCTGTGGCGAATTTTTGGTGGAGTACGGATGGTAGGTCGGGGGGTATGCATTGGTTAGCTTGGGAGAAACTGTGTTGTAGTAAACAACTGGGCGGTTTGGGATTTCGGAATGTCGATGATTTCAATTTGGCTTTGTTGGCTAAACAACTGTGGAGGCTAATTGACTATCCGGATTCGTTGTTTGCCAGGGTTTTTAAAGGTAGATATTACAGGAATTTGGATCCCATGGAACCGATTCGTTCCTACTCTCCATCTTACGGGTGGAGGAGTATAGTTTCAGCTCGCTCTCTGGTACAAAAAGGACTTATTAAACGGGTTGGTTCGGGAGAGTCTATTTCAATATGGACTGATCCCTGGATACCAGCTCAATCCCCGAGACCAGCTCTCAGTAAGGGCCTGTTTAAGGACCCTTC
Source organism: Camelina sativa (assembly GCF_000633955.1). Lineage (NCBI taxonomy): Eukaryota > Viridiplantae > Streptophyta > Magnoliopsida > Brassicales > Brassicaceae > Camelina > Camelina sativa. The sequence continues at coordinate 7,254,415 of NC_025693.1, forward strand.
TCTTAAAATTTCACACTTAATTGATTGTCGGACATATTAGTGGCGGATGGATGTGCTTTCAGAGCACTTTGATCCAGTTGATGTTGCGTTAATAGGGGCTTTACCTTTAGGTAGTTGCCCAAAGGATGATACATTTGGTTGGAATTTTACAAAAAATGGGAGGTATACGGTTAAATCTGGCTATCATGTGGCACGTATGCCCATTCCAGGGCCTTTTCAGGCGATTGGGGACGGGCCAGAGATCACCTCCCTCCTAGCTACTGTGTGGAAGGTTCACTGCCCGCCAAAACTACACCACTTTATGTGGCAAGTTTTGTCTGGGTGTATACCGGTTTCACGAAATTTGCGGCGGCGTGGTATCACATGTGATTTGGGCTGTTCACGGTATGGTGCAGAGGAGGAAACAGTAAATCATGTTCTCTTCCTTTGTCCACCAGCGCGACAGGCATGGGCCTTATCTCAGGTACCGGTAGGTTCACATTGTTTTCCAGTGGAGTCCGTTTATGCTAATATGGATCATTTCTTGGATCCCAAAAGCCCGGGATCCCATGTGTCAGCTTTCCCGTGGATTTTGTGGTATTTATGGAAGGCGCGTAATGCAAAATTTTTTGAAAACATCACAGAGCGGCCAGAGGAGGTTGTTCGGATAGCCGAGGGCGAGGCTTTAGCCTGGACCCAGGCTCAGGAGGAGGGTGAGGAGGTGGTTTCAACTGTTCAGACAGCGGTTGCGGAATCCCGTTTGCGGGGGCCAAACGGCTCCCTCCCCATATCCTTCTCAGGTTACCGTTGTTTTGTTGATGGCTCTTGGAAGTCGGATGATCGTTTCACAGGAGCCGGGTGGTTTTGTACTCAGTCTCAGGATCCGAGACCAAGCATGGGTGCAACTAACTTTCGACGAAGTCTTTCCCCCTTGCACGCTGAAGTGGAAGCTTTCATTTGGGCGATGCGTTGCATGATTGGACATGACTACTGTGATGTGGCTTTCTACTCAGACTGTGCTGATTTGGTGAAGATGGTGTCTTCGCCATAGGACTGGCCAGCGTTCTCGACGTACCTTGATGATATAAAGATGGACAGGGAGGAGTTCTCTTCTTTTTCCTTATCTCTTATTCCCAAAAATGCAAATGCAAAAGCGGATCTTCTGCCTTGCTATGCGCGCACATCTCCGCAGAATGTTTTGTATGTAAACAATTTTCTTTCGCATTGGCTCATATGAGCTAATTTTTTGTTGACAAAAAAAAAAAAAAAAAAAAAAAAAATTTAAATATATTGATTCTTTGGGTAACCCTTCACAGAACACGAAAATGCCTGATTTACGGTTTGTGAAATTCTTCAGAGCCTACTACATGTGTAAGTTGATGGCGCTTCCAAGGAATGGATAAGACAATTTAATTTACTTGGTGCTAAATGTTAGCGGAGTAATCACTCCCGTCTACGCTTGGAAATGAAAGCTTTAATATGGAATATGAAAAATATCCTTTCAAAAATAATTGATTACCAAAAAAACAAATTATACACAGAGCTTGTCGTGTTGAAATGCTACGTGTCTATTAGAGTGACATGCTTTCTCCATTAATCTATTAGATAAGTTAGAAATGCTCCGTGTCTTTTATACGTTTTTCTTCCATTCTAATAATTAATGTTCTTGTTATTCTAAAACATATTGTTTAATTCGATCCTTTAGACTCTAGATTACTATTTTCAGAATTTGCTTTTGTAATAAAAAAATCTTCGAAGTACACAACCAATCATGATGTGATCTTTTGATTAGTCGTGTGGAAATAAAAATCATTATCCAGATTTTTATTATTATATATTAAATCCTGGTCACTCAACCTATAAATACTCTTGTAGATGACCAAACGAACAAATCATTCAAACTTCAAACATATCCTCCTGTATTGAGCGATTTTGATTCAATTTCTGGTAACTTCCTCTCTCTTCAATTCTAGCTCTGTTTTATCTGTTTACGTACTTCCTTGCTTTGAAGTATAATTAGATTTTGCACAATACATTCACTTCTGAAATTCTAGTCGATTTGTAACAGTTTTTAATACATAGATAGAACTATATACTGTTATATTATTAATTTAATATTTTTTTGTGTTGTCGTACTTTCTATTTATTATGATATTTTTCTTTTTCATATTTTTACAAGTAACACTATTTTTCTCCCTGTACTTAACATTCAATAAGTGACTAATCCAAATTAAAAATATTGCTTTGGAAATTTAGGAATCAATATTAAATTTTTAATCCAGAATGATGTGTGTTAGTAAAATTTAAACATATATATACTTTTACAAAATTATATTTCATAACTAAGGATATTATAATTTTTTTTTTAACTATTTCTACAAAATTAGGTAATTCAGATCCATTTATTTTTCAAAATAGGTGCTCGTTACAGTTTACGATTTAATAACTTTAGTTAAGAAGAAGGCATTAAAAACTGAAAAATGTATTATAGAACAAGAAAAAGCATGCATGTATAAACTATATATATATATATATATATTTTTTTTTGTATTGTAAACGGAGAGTGGATGCTAACTTACTAACTTCCCTCGCGCTGTATGCAAAACTCTGCCCTAAATCTCCCTAACTTCTCTTGATTTTTGTTGCTTTTAGTAATATCATCAATGGTTTATCCGAAGAAACGATGTCGAAATGCTCCGGACACCTGAGTGGTTACAAATCCGCTTGTGAAGACCACCCAGAGCTCAAATCCTTTGATGCTTCGCTTCAGCAGAAAACCGTCAAAGCGATAGACACGATGTATCAAACTTCATTCTTGAAAGCAAAGACGATGTGTGGGAGAGCAAAGCTCTAAGATCTTTGGTCCAAGCTTATTTTGACAATACCATGAAGACTTTAAAGATTTTCGATAATGTAATGGAGTGCGTGGACAAAGCAGAACTGGGTCAACTTTACATTCGAGAGGCCATGGCAGAGTTTGAGAAAGAGTCAGCAGTAAGGATGTAGGTGGAAAAAAGAAGAAATATGAAGAAACCGTGAAGGATCTGATGAAGTTTAAGAACATGGGAGATCCCTTTGATGGCCAAGTGCTCACAACTCAGTTCGAGTTGATCAAAAACCAGCAGGAATCCCTTCTGTCGGAACTGTGTGTTGCTAAAACAAAGATTGCCGAGGAATATAGTGCTGCACATAAAGCGAGTATACTTTCGAATGTGTTATTCGGCGCTGCGTTTGCCCTTGCTGCCGTCGCATCAATAGCTGTCATGGCTGTAGCCGTGGGTGTGGCTGCTCCCTTTGCGGTTCTACTAGTACCAGTGCTTGCGTTGGGATGGGTAGGCGTCAGCGTTTACTTGGAGAGAAAGATGAAGGGTCTGAAGAAACAGGAGGAAGATGGGAACAAAAAGGGAGGTGTAGCAGAATCGGTGGAGAAGGGTACGGAAATCAACGAAGAGTCGTTGAAGACCGTATCTGAACTAGTCGACGAGCTAAAAACAAAAATCTCGACTATTTCGACAGCTGTGGATGAAGTTAGTGAGGATGATGAGGCGAAAACGAAAAATGCCCTGGAGTTCATCGGGAAAAGAATAGATAAACTAACAGAAAAAATCAAGGAGGTTGGTGATACTGTGGCTGAGCATAGCAAACTGATCGTTGAGGCGAAATATCACGTCCTGGAAAAGATCAACGGTTCTGGAAAATATCATCACGGTTAAACTTTAAAGATCGTTGTTTGTTGGTCAAGACTCAATTTCCATATTTCTATGTTTTTAATAATTGGGTTTACAGCCCATTGTTCGTTTTTTTGTTTTACTTTGTAACGTTGACCATCCGAGAGGATTATGGTTGATATGTACTCTCTATCCCGTATGTATTTTATAATTCGTGTAATAAAGTTGTTGTAACTTGTAATGTTTTTACATTCATTCATCTTCACATATTAAACGACCAAAACACTTTACATTCCTTATTATTGTATAAAACAACTTTTGTTAGAGACTCACGAGGTGATCTGATTTCGATCCTCATTTACTTCTCATTGTTTGATTGCCTAGATTAAGATACTTTCTCTGCAATTACATTAACCTAGAGAGTCTCCATCATCTCTCTTGTATATATATATGGATGTATGTACGATAAATGAAAAGATAACATGAACGATCATCGGAAAACTGAATGTTAAAGCCCATGTTACTTTTTGTTTGTTGAACACCTAGCTATTATTTATCTAAGTATAATTAAGTTGTTTTTTTTACCATGGAACAGCCTAGTTGCACTTAATACAACAACAATAACAACATACAGTATTTATCAGATTAACACAAACCATTTGAAATGCTTGATTGTATACAATCTTATACTTTAATTTCTCATTCATGAGTACACTGGTCTGAATTAGAAAGCTGAACAATAGCTAAGCTACAACATAACATAATAGCGTCTCTTGTCAAGCATTTTCTAGCGACGTAATTTGAAAAACACATTGAGGTATTAGATTACCTATAAACATACTGATTTAGAAGCCTACCAAAGAAAACACTTTTCATCAACCTCAGTTCTAATAAGTTTAATAATTAGATTAGTAGCAAACACTACATTACGGTGTTCAGTTTTGCAAGTACGGTAAATATGTTATTATCGGACTCGGAAGAGGGTACCTATTATACATGAACTAGTGAGTAAAACGTATATATTTATAATATATCTTCTACAATTATCAAGCAATCATATCTGCAAAATGCCGTAAGGAAAAAAGTCAAAAGAAACTAAGCATCAACCTACAACTTCTTCCTCTTGCATAAGGAACTAACAGTAATGAGCAAAATTAAGGAGAAAATAAAGTCTTACAAATATTATAGCTAAACTCTTCTCACCGTGCTCGGGAACGGATGCATCCACTGTGGGAGGACGAACAAGGCAAAGTGCGATTCTAAAATATATTTCATATCTCTCGGGCAATCACCTGAATTCAGAATGCGACCGTCGCTGCTACGTTCCATCGCATTGTGGACCACAAAGTCTCCATTGTATAAGTTAATAGACAACAAACATTGGGGACTCCAAAAGTATACTGTTTTAGCATCAAAAGGGTTTATTCCCAACGGAATATAATCGAAACTGGTCTTCATAAAATCCAAAGAGACGTCAGATACTACTAGTCGCCACTGCCAGCTTTCTAGCCTCCATATACATAACTTATCCTCTAGATTTCCATCATCTTTTGTTACGGAGAATGCATTCATATACATGAGAAATCCTTGAGAAGTTGTGCAAGATCTTCTGAATTTTGGAACTTTATCTAAATCAGGAAATGGCGTAGCACAGCATCGATCAGAGCCCGTAGCGTAGAAATCGACGGATACAACGAAATCTTGATAGTCGGAACCGTGTGCAAGCCAGTGAAGACTTCCATTCAAGCTGATGGGATTGTTAAACTCCTGAGAGATATAAGTGAAAGGAAACTTTGCACTGTCGAGACTCCACAAACCAGTCTCAACAGAACAACTTTGTAACCTAAAACGACGCCGTTCTAGAGTCTTGTGGCTATTCCCAAAATCCAGAAACGTTCATCTTTTTGTGAGGCTAGAGGAAGGATCTCTACGCATTGCCTTGACACAGGATTAGCAACGTAGAAAGATTGATTCGACACTCGATGAATCAAAATCAATCCAACTTCCGTGTAAGACACGACTCTAGCTTCATTATAATTCTCGAACTTGTACCGAGAGACCGTTTAAGATTCCAGTTGTCTGATCCGTAGTGAGACATGATCTCTGTCTCACAACCTCTACACATGAGCGACCATGAGGAAGAATGAGAGTTTTGGTGCAGAGATTGGAAAAGGTCGCGGAAACAACGGGACTCAATGATTGATTTCCATTGCTTGCAAACGAGTTTGGGAGCGTTGATGATGCTCTTTAGTGGCAATCTCGCGAGTATCATCTCCCATAGATCCTCCGTGAGCAGATCTGTGTCACTCTTTATCTGTCTGATCTCCATCAATCGGATTAGGTTTTTCTTTTGGTGAGCGTGCTCCATTAGGGTTTCACTCGATTGTGTATATTGGGAACGGGAAAAAAGTCAATAATACAGACAAAACAAAACTCTAAAAACTTTTAACTTTTTTACCAAATAAACCTTTGAATTACGAGTTTATGCAAAACAATCCTCCAAATCCTTCAAACCGTCATCTTTTAATAAATATATAAAGTAATCATATGAATTTAAATAATAGTCTGCAATATATCCATCATATATATCTTCTTTTTACGATAACTTATACTATATTTAAAAATTTTAAAAGGAGGATATGAACTTTGTTGCAATAACTTCAACTTGACATTTTAAGCGATTTGTGTAAAATTTACAAATCCTATTTTATTCAATCATGAATTTTAAAAAGTTCATTAAAATCCACTGTTATTGAACTGATGATTTAAAAATCTACTTTAAAATCCACTGTTATTCAAAACAGTTTGTGAATTTGGATTTTAATAAGTTTTAGGAATTCTCAAGGATTTGAGAAGATTTGTTTAGTTAAAAATACAGAAATCCAAATCTCATGGTTTTAGGTGGGATTTGAAAGAATTTTACCATAAATCATATCAATTTCCCTAAAATCTATCAAAATTCTAAATTTCCTAAATCCCATGAAATCATGGTTTCAATACACCCCCTTAGTTTCCGAAGTTGTCTTCGTCTAGTGGTTTAGTATCAATGTTGCTACCTTCATTTCCTGGGTTTGAGCCGATGAAACTGCAATATTGTATCCATATGTCCTTTTTGTTTTTTTAAACAATGTGGCCCAAAAAAAATTTCCTCGCTTGTAGCCTTTCAAATCTTAGCGACGGCTCTAATGGTATTTTTGGAGAAAAAAATTAACGTGTGATAGTTTGGGAAAAAAACATAAATTATACTCCCTCCGTTTCAATATATAAGATGTTTTGGCCTCTTTTCTTTGTTTCAAAATATAAGATGTCTTGTAACTTTCCATGCAAATTTTAATATATATTTAATAATCTGTAATCATTACTTATGCAGTCTTCTTTATTATTGGTTGAATCTTTTTTAATTTAAATATATATGATACTTTTTAAAAGGAAAGTAAACTATCTTAATATGTGTACCTTACCTTAAACATCCTATATTTTGAAACGGAGGGAGTAATATTTTGAGGATTTTTTTTTCCTAGGATTTACATTACCTTTGTCTTTCAAGAATTGATTGTAAAGTATTAAGATTCTGATACACCGGAAACTATAACGGAGAAGAAGAAGAAGTGAGCCATAAGATGAAAGGACCTTTTTTTTTTTTTAATAATAAATAATAAATAATAATATATATAAATAAACTACAACTAGTGGTCTCATACCCACTAGCCACCTAACCACAATCACAGTCAATAGCGGAATAACAATACCAATAACAATATCCAATAATATCCAATAATATCCAATAATAAAACCAATACTATAGCATAAGCAATATCCAATAACAAGATAACCAATAATCCAATAACCAATCATCAGGAAACATGAAACCAGCAACCTAACAATGTTTCTAATGACTGAACTCTAGCAACCTAACAATACCAGACAACATCCAATCGAGTCCCTAGAACATCCTCCTCTTCATCGTCTTGATTCCACGATCACACTTTGCCTTTACCTGCACCACAGACACATATTGAGATGCATGAGTATTCGATAAACACTCAGTGAGGCAATCCTCCCATCTACTGGGCTATACACACAAGTAACAATGATTCCAATGTTCCAAACAAGCAACAAACAAGACCAACAAACCACGAAATCAAAAATCGTCTCGCTGGAAGGGAGGTGTCGACCGACACTGGCCTTGGTGTCGACCGACACCAAGTGGTGTCGATCGACACTCCTTCTGCAACTGCGATCCGCACGAAGTCGAGAGTCGAATCTCGCTCCCAAATCTCCTCCAAATCGTCTAATACTCGAAACCCAAGCCTTATACATCCGTAGGAACCTGTATCAACCAATCCCAGCAAGAAAAACACACAAACAAGCAACAAACAAGGAAATCAAAGGCTTAGATTAGCCATGGTCATTCACTCACCTCTCTGCAGAAAGATTCTGACCAATAAAAACGAATCCCTCACTCCTAGCAAGCTTCTAGCACTTTCCCAGCCTTAGATCTCTCAAGAACAGCAAGGAATCTCATCAATCCCTCTCCAAAGCTCAAGAACAATGTTTTCTCTCTTTTCTTCTCAAAAAACAAACAAACAGCGACAAACACCACTTCCCCAAAACCCTTTTGGTCGACAATTCCTTTAAATATCTCGGTTTAGTGGTTTTCCTTAAATCAAACCGACCAAAATTGACAATTAAATCAATTCGATCGAACCGGAAAAACAATGGTGTCGACCGACACCCCCTTGGTGTCGATCAACACCCTCACCCAAAACGTACAAATTGGTTTACGGGTGTTACAATTCTCCCCACCACTCTAGATTCGTCCTCGAATCTCGAACAACCATCAGCCAAAGACTCCCGTGCCACCGTCTCCACGGCCCGCACTCCTCCGACCGATCTACAGAAGGTCACCTCTAGGTGATAGACTCACGCTCCAGGCGTCATTTGCTCTCGACTTTTGGACTTTCCTTTACCCATAGGCCTAAACCTTGAGTTTTTGTTGGCTCCTTATCAGACCTAAGTCTGCATGCCATAATATTGGGTCATCATCGGGCCTAAACCCGCATGCCAATATATAAGGAAAAATCCAACTCGTCTCTTGGGTTGCCACCCTACAGCGCGCCCCCGGATCGTCATCCGAAGTCGATATACCAACCATATTCCCAAGCCACAAAGTCTCTGAATATGGCAGTACTAGGAGAACCTAAGTCCTCCAAGAGCCGCGAGCAAACAATTCTAAACACGTCTGAGTCCTATCCCTATCCAGGTTTCCTTCCCGTGGCTCGCGTAAAACATCTCAATGTCCTACCAACCACATATCCCCTCACTGGATACCTCATGACCTCACACGGATCATCTCACTGCCACAAGGCCAAACAAATATCCTAAACAGGACCGTCACAAAAACCAAACAAATGTCCTAAACAGGACCGTCACAAAGACCAAACAAATGTCCTAAACAGGACCGTCACAAAGACCAAACAAATGTCCTAAACAGGACCGTCACAAAGTCCATCTGTCCCGAAGGACGGTCACAAAGACCATCTGTCCCGAAGGACGGTCACAAAGACCATCTGTCCAGAAGGACCGTCACAAAGACCATCTGTCCCGAAGGACCGTCACAAAGACCAAACAAATGTCCTAAACAGGACCGTCACAAAGACCAAACAAATGTCCTAAACAGGACCGTCACAAAGACCAAACAAATGTCCTAAACAGGACCGTCACAAAGACCAAACAAATGTCCTAAACAGGACCGTCACAAAGACCAAACAAATGTCCTAAACAGGACCGTCACAAAGACCAAACAAATGTCCTAAACAGGACCGTCACAAAGACCAAACAAATGTCCTAAACAGGACCGTCACAAAGACCAAACAAATGTCCTAAACAGGACCGTCACAAAGACCAAACAAATGTCCTAAACAGGACCGTCACAAAGACCAAACAAATGTCCTAAACAGGACCGTCACAAAGACCAAACAAATGTCCTAAACAGGACCGTCACAAAGACCAAACAAATGTCCTAAACAGGACCGTCACAAAGACCAAACAAATGTCCTAAACAGGACCGTCACAAAGACCAAACAAATGTCCTAAACAGGACCGTCACAAAGACCAAACAAATGTCCTAAACAGGACCGTCACAAAGACCAAACAAATGTCCTAAACAGGACCGTCACAAAGACCAAACAAATGTCCTAAACAGGACCGTCACAAAGACCAAACAAATGTCCTAAACAGGACCGTCACAAAGACCAAACAAATGTCCTAAACAGGACCGTCACAAAGACCAAACAAATGTCCTAAACAGGACCGTCACAAAGACCAAACAAATGTCCTAAACAGGACCGTCACAAAGACCAAACAAATGTCCTAAACAGGACCGTCACAAAGACCAAACAAATGTCCTAAACAGGACCGTCACAAAGACCAAACAAATGTCCTAAACAGGACCGTCACAAAGACCAAACAAATGTCCTAAACAGGACCGTCACAAAGACCAAACAAATGTCCTAAACAGGACCGTCACAAAGACCAAACAAATGTCCTAAACAGGACCGTCACAAAGACCAAACAAATGTCCTAAACAGGACCGTCACAAAGACCAAACAAATGTCCTAAACAGGACCGTCACAAAGACCAAACAAATGTCCTAAACAGGACCGTCACAAAGACCAAACAAATGTCCTAAACAGGACCGTCACAAAGACCAAACAAATGTCCTAAACAGGACCGTCACAAAGACCAAACAAATGTCCTAAACAGGACCGTCACAAAGACCAAACAAATGTCCTAAACAGGACCGTCACAAAGACCAAACAAATGTCCTAAACAGGACCGTCACAAAGACCAAACAAATGTCCTAAACAGGACCGTCACAAAGACCAAACAAATGTCCTAAACAGGACCGTCACAAAGACCAAACAAATGTCCTAAACAGGACCGTCACAAAGACCAAACAAATGTCCTAAACAGGACCGTCACAAAGACCAAACAAATGTCCTAAACAGGACCGTCACAAAGACCAAACAAATGTCCTAAACAGGACCGTCACAAAGACCAAACAAATGTCCTAAACAGGACCGTCACAAAGACCAAACAAATGTCCTAAACAGGACCGTCACAAAGACCAAACAAATGTCCTAAACAGGACCGTCACAAAGACCAAACAAATGTCCTAAACAGGACCGTCACAAAGACCAAACAAATGTCCTAAACAGGACCGTCACAAAGACCAAACAAATGTCCTAAACAGGACCGTCACAAAGACCAAACAAATGTCCTAAACAGGACCGTCACAAAGACCAAACAAATGTCCTAAACAGGACCGTCACAAAGTCCATCTGTCCCGAAGGATCGTCACAAAGACCACACAATGTCTCAAAAGACCGCCACTAAGGCCACACAATGACTAAAAATTCCGCCAATAAGGCCACACAAGCCCCTCCAAGGCTCTCCACGGCAAAAAAATGGACAAATTCTACCTCCCGTAAAACTTTCCATATTTAGCACTTTCCATTTTTGGAAACTTCTAATTCAAGAAACTTTCCTCCAAAACCCCGCCTCACNTAACACTTTCCATTTTTGGAAACTCCTCTTCACAACCCTGCCTCACGGAAACTTTGTACCCCAAGCACCACCTCATCTTGTTACTGAGTCGCACAACCAACCACCCCAAGCGACCGAGTAAACAAGAGAGATGGGCTGGAATACTCCATTCCCGCTCCAGCCACGGATTACAGATGGGACCAGGCTAAACAAGCTCAAGTCGCGGCTTGCTTCTCATACCACTTCTTGAATCTTACCTTCATCTTCGCCTCAGGCTCCCAAGTCTGCTCCTCAACACCATCACAGTCCCACAGGACTCTCACCAAAGGAATCTTCTTCTTCCGAAGTTCCTTGATCCTCCTCTCGAGAACTCTCACTGGTCTCGCCTCCAATGTCATGTTAGGCTAAAGATCCTCCGGAATCTTAGCCAACACCTGCTCACCCTCACGGAGACACTTCGCAACATAGACACATGGAAAACCTTATAGAATGCACGCACAACCTCAGGTAACTCCAGTCTATATGCCACTAGTCCAACCCGCTCAATCACTCTGAACGGTCCCATTTACCTCGGACTCAACTTAGTCTCTGACAATGACCTGTTCGGACCCCGCAACATGGCCATCTTGAGGTACACTCTGTCTCCTACCTGAAACTCAAGATCTCTCCTCCTCCTATCAGCATAACTCCACTGCCTATCCTGAGCCTCCTTCATGTTCATCTTGAGAACCCAAATCTTTTCTGAGGTCTCCTGAACAAAACTAGCACCAAACATTCTCCTCTCCCCCACCTGAGTCCAGCATAACGGTGTTCGACACAGCCTCCCATACAAAGCCTCATAAGGAGCCATCCCAATACTCGCCTGATAACTGTTGTTGTAAGCAAACTCTACCAGGTTCAGGTGATCTGCCCAATGGCCACCCTAATCCAAAACACACATCCTCAGCAAATCTTCCAGCGTCTGGATCATCCTCTCTGACTGTCCATCTGTCTGGGGACGATAAGTTGTACTCATATGCACCTTAGTGCCCATCTCTGCCTGAAATGCCTTCCAGAACACCGAAGTGAACTTAGAATCCCTATCAGACACAATACTCGCTGGCACCCCATGCAACCTGACTATCTCCCTCACATACTTCTTAGCCAAGACCGCTGCTCCATCAGTCTTCTAAATGGCTAGAAAATGTGCTGACTTAGTCAACCGGTCCACAATGACCCAAATAACATCAAACGTCCGTGACACTGGCAATCCTACCACAAAATCCATAGTAATCATATCCCACTTCCACTCAGGAATGGGTAGACTCTTCAGCAACCCGCCAGGAACTTGATGCTCAGCCTTCACTAGCTGACACACATCGCACTTCACGACCCAACTAGCTACATCCTTCTTCATCCCGACCCAGTGATAGTACCTCTTGAGATCACGGTACATCTTAGTCGCTCCTGGATGAATAGAAAACATGCTCGCATGAGCCTCTCTCAGGATCTCCTGTCTCAACTCCTCATCCCTGGGCACACAAACCTGACCATGCACCAAGATAGTACCATTATCTGAGACCTGATACTCTGAATCAACATCCTTTGAGGCATTCACCAGCCCCGAATCCTGCTCCTGAGCCAACCGCACTCTACTCAGAAGATCTGCTCTATTAACTGCTTCCAAACCCAACGGTTCCTGTGAAACAACACACAACCTCAACGCACTGATCTCTCCTACCAGGGACTCCATCTCCTACCCAGGCAAAGCCAACACTGGTGTAGTAGTCAACATTTCCTTCAGGCTTGCAAAATCCTCCACTCACTCCTGTGACCAAACAAAAGGAACATCCTTCCCTATCAACTTAGTCATCGGTCATGCCATGCTTACAAAACCCTGCACAACTCTCCTGTAGTAACCTGCCAACCCAAGGAACTCTTGATCTCTGTGGCATTCTGCGGTCTAGGCCAATCTCTGATAGTCTGAATCTTCTCCGGATCTATAGAAATTCCCTCTGCAGAAACAATGTGACCCAGAAACCCATCTCATGCTGCCAAAAACCACACTTGCTCAACTTAGCAAACAACTTCTGCTTCCGCAGCTTCTCCAAAACTGCTCTCAAATGCACTGCATGCTCTTTAGGACTCTTAGAAAATACCAGGATAGCGTCGATGAAAATGATGACAGACACGTCCAGAAACTACTGAAACACACTGTTCATCAACCTCATAAACGCTGTTGGCGCGTTAGTCAACCCGAACGACATCGCCACAAACTCATAAACCCATACCTCGTCCTTCTTCTTGACGAACACCGACGCTCCCCACAGTGAAGTGATAAGACAAAAGAGTCCCCTGCTCAACAAATCCTCTAGTTGCGTCTTCAGCTCTACTAAGCAAAAATCATGTATGCCCACAACAACTCACCACCACTCGGATATCAACATCTCTTGTCCATCGAAGAACCTCTAGTAACTTGTTTCCTAGGGAAACTTCCACAAGATAGCTTATTACAAAGTTAGCTTTTCGCTTAGCAATTCTCCACAGCAAATCATCAATACGAACGTAATAAAACAAACAAGTACCATACGTTCGCACATTCTGATTCACATCGTCAAATGCTTTGCAAGCCGCCAACTCAAACCTCTTGCCTTGTCTCCCTCTGCAAGCTTACCAAAACCTTGAATCTTGCAACCCTGTCCATCTCCAATGAACGTAATCCAACATCGTCGCAACGATTAAATTATCCTGCTATGAAGGCTTCTCGTGAACTTATGCCTTTCCCGGCACATACCTGCTGTAACTCCCTTTCCCGGGACTCCAGCACCACCGGCCTCACAATCCTGGCGAAACAGCCACACATTCATAACCACTCTGGTTCATAAAACCCTGACCCATTGGTCAACACATCTAAAACCCGAGATTAAACCACCGTGAATCTCTCGAGGTCTACATTCAATCGGGTTTGTTTATACTCACGTCCTAGGTATTGCTTGCTCCCAAATCCACCACCCTTAGGTCGCAACCTTCGAGCCATACCGATCTCACTCTCAGACCAGCGTCTTCGAGTTATACCGTCTCACTTTTGGAACACAATCCTCAAGATCTCGGTATCAGGGGAACTACTCATCCCCTCAGGAGAACATAATCCCCTCTGCCACTCTTGGAGCCCCCAGCCCCTCGAGCTATCGGTATTCAGGAGAATCACCATCCCTAAGGAGCAACAATCCTTAACCACTATAAACATCTCCCGACCAAAAGTACCTCATGTGGTCCAAGTATAACACTGCAATGTTACACCTGCCCACTCAACTTCTAATATCCAACTGGATTACCCACCAGACAGAGAAAAATATCANCTACAACTAGTGGTCCCATATCCACTAGCCACCTAACCACAATCACAATCAGCAGCGGAATAACAATACCAATAATAATATCCAATAATAAAACCATNTCTACAACTGCTCCATCCTCCTAACATAAGATGGAAACTCCTCAACATCGGCAGCCCTCGGCTGCACCCCGCCACGTGCGGTACAACTGGAGCCTGCATTGGTACCCCTCTCGGTAACCGCTCCAACAGCACGCCAACAGATCCGCCAAGCGATCATCTCGACCCTGGGCTCCACCTGCTGCAACCCCACACCTGGGTTCCCAGCACCCCCGGCATTCTCACCGGCAAACCCTCTTTGGTCCCTCCTGATACGCTTGCAACCCTATGACGTATCTCCTCGTGGAACTCTGGACCACACACTCGCTGGCCTCGAGACCCGCCCGACCATGACCACGACCACGTCCCCGTCCACGACCAATAACTCAAACACCTTTAACCACTGCACTTCCAAGAACAGAGGCTAACAAGCAATCTTAACATAACACACAAACAACNTGCACCACAAACACAAATTGAGATGCATGAGTATTTGATAAACACTCAGTGAGGCAATCCTCCCATCTACTGGGCTATACACACAAGCAACAATGATTCCAATGTTCCAAACAAGACCAACAAACTAGGAAATCGNAAAACCTAGTGAACCCAAACCTAGAACCGTAAGGGCTATGATACCAAAAATGAAAGGACCTTTTTTTAAATAATAAATAATAAATAATATTATATATATAAATAAACTACAACTAGTGGTCCCATATCCACTAGCCACCTAACCACAATCACAATCAGCAGCGGAATAACAATACCAATAATAATATCCAATAATAAAACCATTACTATAGCATAAGCAATATCCAATAACAAGATAACCAATAATCCAATAACCAATCATCAGAAAACATGAAACCAGCAACCTAACAATGTTTCTAATGACTCAACTCTAGCAACCTAACAATGCCAGACAACATCCAATCGAGTCCCTAGAATATCCTCCTCTTCATCGCCTTGATTCCACGATCACACTTTGCATTTACCTGCACCACAAACACATATTGAGATGCATGAGTATTTGATAAACACTCAGTGAGGCAATCCTCCCATCTACTGGGCTATACACACAAGCAACAATGATTCCAATGTTCCAAACAAGACCAACAAACTAGGAAATCGAACATCGTCTCGCTGGAAGGGAGGTGTCGACCGACACCAGCCAAGTGTCCGACACTGGCCTTGGTGTCGACTGACACTACCCCACAGTGTCAATCGATGCCCAATTTGCTGGTGTCGACCGACACCAAGTGGTGTCGATCGACACTCCTTCTGTAACTGCGATCTGTACGAAGTCGAGAGTCGAATCTCGCTCCCATATCTCCTCCAAATCGTCCAATACTTGAAACCCAAGCCTTATACATCCGTAGGAACCTGTATCAACCAATCCCAGCAAGAAAAACACACAAACAAGCAACAAACAAGCAAGAACAAGGAAATCATAGGCTTAGATTGTCATGGTCATGCACTCACCTCTCTGTAGAAAGATTCTGACCAATAAGAACGAATCCCTCACTCCTAGCAAGCTTCTAGCACTTTTCCAGCCTTAGATCTCCCAAGAACAGCAAGGAATCTCACCAATCCCTCTCCAAAGCTCAAGAACAATGTTTTCTCTCTTTTCTTCTCAAAAAACAAACAAACGGCGACAAACACAATTCCCCAAAACCCTTCTGGTCGACAATTCCTTTAAATATCTCGGTTTAGTGGTTTTCCTTAAACCAAACCGACCAAAATTGAAAATTAAATCAATTCGATCGAACCGGAAAAACAATGGTGTCGACCGACACCCCCTTGGTGTCGATCGACACCCTCACCCAAAACGTACAAATTGGTTTGCGGGTGTTACATAAGAGCTCTAACAAACTTTCTTAACAGAAAATAAATGTGTATATTACAAAGCTTAACCATACTCCATCAATCTAATCTCCTTATATACTAACATGTATTAGCCAAACTAATTGAACCAGGGTTAACCTGTTACGAACCAGTCAATAACTAATCTTCATGTATCCTAATACACCCCTCTCAAGTATGTAGCTTCAAAGATGTCTGGTTTGGAAGATACAGGCTTGATAATGACATCTTAGAAAGCAATCCATAGAAAGGACCTGGATGAAGTGGTTTGGTGAGAATGTACCTGAAACAACTGCTGCAACCAAATAAGTTCACGTGTCGCCTGAGCCATACTGCGGTACTCGGACTCTGTGCTACTTCGACTGGTGACACCCTGTTTCTTAGATCTCCAAGAGATAAGTGAGTTGCCAAGATATATACAATAACTAGTGATATACCTGCGAGTGTCCTTACAATTTGCCCAGTCAGTGTCAAAAATCCATTCAAGCACATTTCATAATCAACAGAGTACATTAGTCCTTGGCCAGGGTTGGCTTTAATGTACCTTATAACATTATGAGCTGCCTAAAGATGGATGTCTGAAGGTGCATAAATGAACTGGCTCAATTGATGAACGGCAAATGTAATATCAGGTCTGGTAATTGTGAGATAAAGTAGCCGTCCAATAAGTTCCCTATAAGAACGAGGATTAGGCAGAGGTGTTCCCATTGCTGCAGTAAGATGGAGACTAGGATCCATAAGAACAAGACTCAGTTTACAACCAAGTAAACCTGCATCTTCCAACAAATTCTGGGCATATTTCCTTTGACACACCAAAATGCCTTGAGAAGAACTAGATATCTCCAAACTTAGGAAGAATCTAGCTGGACCAAGATCTTTTATTTTGAATTCAGATTTCAACAATACCTTCAAGCTCTCAACAGCTTTATCATCATTGCTAGCAATCATAATATCATCAACATAGACCAAAGCCGCAATAAAAGAGCATGGTCTATCTTTGACAAAGAGAGTATTATCAGCAGGAGACTGTATGAAGTTAGTACCCAAGAAAACCGAAGATAGTCGTTTATACCACTGTCGTGAAGCTTGTTTCAATCCATAAAGTGATTTTCGAAGACGACATACCGGATTAGGAGGCAAAACAACATTCGGTGGATGAGTATAACCCTGAGGAAGGCTCATGTAAATCTCCTCATCTAAGTCTCCATGGTAAAAGGCATTGGACACATCCATCTGCGTCAAACTCCATCCTTGTTTAGCAGCAGCACCAAGTAAAAATTTCACACTTGTTAGTTTAGCCACTGGTGAGAAGGTTTCCATATAGTCCAAACCTTCTTGTTGCGTAAATTCTTGTGCAACTAGCCTTGCTTTATATCGTTCCACTGAACCATCGGGATTATACTTAATAGTGAACACCCATTTACAACCAACAACATTTTTACCTGGTGGTAAAGACTCAACATCCCAAGTATGAGCAAGCTTGAGAGCATGAAGCTCTTCACCAGCTGCATTAGTCCACTTTTCTGATCTCATGGCTTGAGCAAAGGTTTTGGGTTCAGTCTCTAGACTATATGAGAAAATATAAGATTGTGAAATAGGAGTGAAACAATCCAAAGAGACAACAGAAGAAATAGGATAGGGTGTAGTATGATGTTTAGGGGAAATGACTTTTTTTCGGGTAATAAAAGAGAAGAAGAAAGACTAGAATAAGATTGGTCTGTAGAAATATAAGGAACTAGAGCACAATGATATTCAGAAAGATAGGAGGGAGTATTTACCGTTCGTTTAGGCATAGCAATAGGTAAAGGATTAGAAACTGTATCCCGTGTTACTATAGGATTCTCTACACGAACAGTATGAGGTTCCATTTGTGCTATGCATGATGCAAATGTATGAGATGCATCAGTATCCTCAGGTATATCAATGTCAACATCATCAAGAGAGGCCATAGAATCAACAAAATGTAAAGGTGCTGGCAGTGGTAGGATAATATTCGGAAACATATCAACAGCTTAAGATAACAATTCTGATGTTTTAAATGGGAAAACATTTTCATGGAAAATCACAATACGGGAAATGAAAATAGAATGAGACTCTAAGTCTAAAAGTTTGTATCCTTTATAACCAGTGGGATAACCAAGAAAATACAAAGTTTTGATCTAAGAGAGAACTTATGCCTATCATGAGTATGAGTTGATGCGAAACATAAGCAACCAAAGCTTTTAAGCATTGTATAATCAGGAAGCTTATTACTGAGTATTTGAAAAGGAGACCTATCATTTAACAATGGTGAAGGCATTCTATTTATTAAGAAACTGCAGTCAATACACATTCACTCCAATACTTCAATGGGATATTTGACTGAAATAACAATGTTCTAGAAAAATTCAATAAGTGTTAATGTTTACGTTCTACACTCGAATTCTGTTGAGGTGTATAAGAACATGAAAATTGATGTAGCATGCCCTGTTCTTTGATTATATCAGTGAAAGCTAACTCTGGAGCATTATCAGATCTTATTGCTTTAATTTTTGATGCATATTGTGTTGAAATCATTTTAAGAAAAGTAGGAAAAACTGTAGAAACATCACTCTTATTTCTTAACATATAAAGCCAGGTTACACGATTACAATCATCAACCAAAGTTAAGAAATACCGAAAACCTTCTACTGACGCAGTACCAAAAGGACCCCAAATATCCAAATGAACTAGATCAAATGGTTTAGAAGCAAAATTATTATGAGAAACATAAGCTAAGCGTTTCTGTTTTGCTAAAGGACAAATCTAACACGGAGAAACATTCGGAGCTATAGACTTAAGAGAAGGAATCACACTAACTAGACTTTTAAAAACTTCATATGATGGATGTCCAAGTCGCTGATGCCACAGAACTCCATCAGCCAACACAGAAGCAGAAAAGGAACAAACAGCAGGAAAAGATGGTGAGAGGGTCTTTTGTTCTGTCTCAAGAATATAGAGATTATTGATGAGTCTACCGCTCCCAATTATCAAGCCCTAAGAAATTTCCTGGATAAGAGAACAGTGTGGAAATAAATGAGCAGAACAAAATAGACTTTGAACCAAACAATTAATACTAATCAGATTAAATTTGAAATCAGGAACATGTAAAACATTATGCAATATCAATGTTTGTGTAATGCATATGGTGCCTGTGTGTGTGATAGGAACTCGCGTACCATTCGTAAAGTTATCGTAACACTAGAAACATAAACTAATTCTATAAACATCGCTAAATCAGAACAAATATGACTAGACGCACCACTATCAATAATCCAATTATTAGGTGCTAAAATTTGTTGAAGAGAAGAAAGTGCATGTTTCTGGAAAGTAAGAAATCGAAGGCTAGTGGAAGGAAAAGGTAAAGTACCAGAAGTAGATGCTTGAGCCATGAGACCATGTTCAGTGACAGTTGAAGTATTAGAAGTAGCCGCAGTCTCTGGAGCTGGTACTTGAGTGTTGTATTGGGATAAAATCTGTTGTAACTGCTGTGGAGTAAATAGTGGCGTCTGAAAAGTATTACCATCAGGCCTAGAAGACATAGCCGAGACAGGAGAAGGAGCCAAGTCATGAGGAGCTGCATACTGATAAGGACCCATCAAAGAATATTGTGCATGTTCTACGTAAACATTGGCCACAGCATTCGCCTTCTAAATAGGATCATAAGGAACCATCAACATTCTCGGTTGGTTTTGAGGCATACGAGGTTGCAACTGAGTATTCTGCATACGAGGGTTATAAGACGATTGATTCATGATATTACCCTTGTAGCCACCAGTATTTGTCTTGTATCCCGGAGAAAAGCCATGAAGCTTATAACACTTCTGTATAGTATGTCCCAAACGACCACAATATGTACGAACAGGCTTCTGAGGTCTCACCGAATTATAAGCAGCAATATAAGTTCCATCTCCATCAAAGGAAACTGGAGCCAAGGATTGAAAGGCTACATTATCAACCCGAGTAAGTGGCTTAATAGTCCCCTGTCTCTCATCTAGAGTAACCATATTAAAAGCCTCTTCTATAGTAGGTGTTGGCTTTAACATCAAAATATGACGCCTAGATTGCTCATAACTCTCATTCAAACCCATGAGAAATTTAGTTGCTCGACTACGCTGCTGTAGTTTTTCCCATTTAGCAGCCGCATCACATTCACATTTCCCACATGTGCAAACCGGAAGTTCTACAATTTTTGTGTTCTTCCCACAAAGAAACTAGAGACGTGTAGTAAGTAGTAACATCAAGAGAACCTTGCTCAATCTTGCTAAGTTTCTTCTCAATTGCAAATATCCTAGGTGCATCATCCTGCTTGAACCTAGACAATATACTTTTCCACATCCCCTCAGCAGTAGAAATATAAAGCAAGCTCTGACCTATCTTCTTATCTACTGAGTTCATCAACCAGGTACTCACAATGTCGTTACAACGTGACCAAGTGCCAAAATCACGATGAATTTCCAAAGGTTTAGTAATCGTACCATTGATGAATCCCAATTTGTTACGCACATTCAATGCCATCAACATAGATCGCCTCCAAGAAGGAAAATCAGAAGTTGTTGTAAGTCGATCAGAGACTAAAACAAGTCCAGCATGATCATTACTGTTCAAATAGTATGGATTCTCATATTGATCCATCTGAAAATGCGAAGACTCAACTGTCTCACGCGAGTTTGAATTCATTGGGTTAACCGAAGAAGGAGGTACACAAGATCCCATTCTCAATGAAAGAATAAGGAAATTTCAAGAAATCGCGACGAAATTGATGAAAGAAATTGAAAAATTCGCCACGAACAAGGTCAATCAAAAGCGAGAAATAAAAAGCAGAATAGAAAACCCAAAGAAAACACCAATGAAGAGCTCTAAAATTGCAGCGATGAGAATTCTCACAATCCGAAGAAAAGAAATTGAACAACTCAACTCTTTCAATCAAGCTTCTCACAAAGATCCCGATGATCTCACATTTCCCGAAGAAGAAGAAGAAGAAGAAGAAGAAGAAGAAGAAGAAGAAGAAGAAGAAGAAGAAGAAGAAGAAGATGAAGAAGGCATAAGAGCTCTAACAAACTTTTAACCGGTTGTGAACCAGTCAATAACCAATCCTCATGTATCCTAATATAAAGTTGATAACAAAGATGTTTTGGAAGTTTTTTTATAAAGGAAACCTTTTGAATTTGTAACCATTGTTAGGCATCGGCACAAGGGCAAGTACATGCTAATTTCCAAGTACTTGTGATCGCCTTGGCCCATTCAAGTAACTGACTTCTGGATTTGATACATGCCTCGTCCGAAGCTAGTGCTTTTATTAGCAAGTGCTCTTCCAAAATCTGTTTACTTGCAAGTAACTTGACCCGTCTTGTTACTTGCTAAAATAACTTGGTCCGGCTTATTATTTGTGAGATACTCGCTACTTAAACTAAAATACTTGAATATAAAAACAATTTCATATAATACAAAACTCAAAACATTCAAAGTTCCAATCTTTCATATCTTTTTGATTTTGGTTTATAAACTATAAAAATGGTTATAAATATATAAATTCAAATATGTTGTTAGAAATTCTTATGTATATATTAAAGCAAATAACGGGGCAAACAAGCCGGATGATGAAACTTTTTAGAAAACTTGATATTTGACTTGTTTGCATGTAATAATTTGTTGGTACTTGTTATCCGGTTTGCTAACGATAAGTACTTGTTTTTGAAAGCAGATACGATGCAAATAACGGGTATCATGAGGCAAGTAACGGTATACATACATGATGAGTAATTATTTATAAAAAAAAACAACTTCAATACACAATTTCAAAATTGAGAATATCAGGTCCCATTTATATATACGACAACAAACTAAAAAAAAAAAACTAATATCAATCAGCAAAAAATAAGAACCAAGTTTATGAAGACTCTCGGAGACATGAGTAAAACTCTTGTGATGCAATGTTAAAAAAGAAAAGGCGTGTCAAATTTAAACAAGGGATCTGTTGCAGCCATGGCTTGAGAAACAAAGGTAGCAAAACATGATTCATATATAAAACTTGTGGCCGGAATAGAAAATGGTAGTGTGATACTAATGTAAATGCGGATAAGACAATAATGAAGTACAGAAAGTAAACAACACAAGAACTTTGTTAATGAGGTTCGGTTTTTCTTACTCCCCGAGACCAAGTCCTGATTTCGATTCCACTAGAACAAGAAAGCAAATACAACCTATTCACAAACGCGTAAATCAAGCCCAACCCTCTTAATTCACCGCGCTGTTCTATACCATGAAATCTTACGAATAAATCTCTACCATTAACTAAACTCACATCGAGCCTAGATTCAAACCAAGATAACCTAACCTTGGGCTCAACTCCCCCTGAGCCTAGACTTCAGATCTCCAACTCTCTGGAGCAACCTTCACACACATGGCACACCGACGAACAAAGAAGCTTGAACAACACAAACACCAAACCGCGAAACTAAACCGCACACAATGAGAAAGCTCTTTAGGATTATTATCTTTAACTCTCAGCTCTCTTGCTTCTCTAGGACATGCCCAACACCTCCTTATATATCCATCAAGACTCACTTCCTAATCACCATAAAAGAATATTTCCAAATTCCATAAGAAAAAGACTTTTTTTGTTTTTGCTATTTTCTTTTTCCTTGTAAAACTCCAATTTAATTAACCACAGAAATAGTAATTTTACTCTTCAATTCATCCTCAAACCGTCTTTCAATATTCCCTTCTCAACCCTTCTAGAAACTTCTCAGGCACATAAAACAACAACAATCCTGTATCACGTCTTGTATCACACAGATACTATTTCAGACAGACCAATACATCTTCAACTGATACATTCACTTCCAGAATCCAACTCTTTTTGGATCATAAACTTGTAATTTTCCAAGTTAATAGATACCAAACAATATTAATGGTGTTCTATACTTTAGAGATAAGCTATTTTAGCATCATAGGATAAATCATCAATGGGAAGTCAAAACAATCTCGAATATGAGGTATAAGCGCACTCTAGCGACTAGTTGCCAATCTCCGGAATCAATCATGTAGCTCTTTAGCTTCCATACATATAACCTATTCTCTTTAAGAAAATCTTCTAATTAACTCTTCGGAGATATTGTTCATATACATGAGAATTCCTTATGAAATTGTACAAACTCTATCGAAAAGCTCAAATAGTTCAGGTTCGAGTTTAGAGAAAGGTATAACGTTGTATTGATTAGAACCCGAGTAGATTACATGGCATATGAGATCAACCTCACCAAACTCATCTGGGGCGGTCCAATATATTTTTTTCTGTTCAAACTGACGGAATTTTGATAATTAGACCCAATACAAAAGTATTGGAGAAATTTTGTACATTGGTACGTATAAGCATTTACTGTAACGGTTTAATCTTATGTTTTGAGGCAAAAGTTTGTGTTTCTCCTTCCAGATTTTGGACATGTCGGCTACAAAATAAGAGACGTGTGAGAGACCCTAGAGATTGTAGAATGTGGCTTCCCGTAGCAACTAGTAAGCCATGATTTCTTGTTGTCTCTCCCTCCGAATGGAGCGATTTCCATTGCTTACAAACTAATTTCAAAGTTGTGATGCACTTTAGTGATAATTCTGATCACAAGTATGCTTGTCCATATATCATCTGGCAATAAAATTATCTTGTGAGAATTGACCTGTCTCTTTCATTGTGGGGTGTCTATTTGTTCCATAATTGATCGTGTTCATCGATGAGTCCATTTATATATACAAACCTGTCAATTACATGTTGTGGAAAGTACAATAGATTTTGACATCGAAATGTAAATGGTACTGTAAAAAAACACATGTTATAGGACTGTTAAAAATATATCAATTATGAATTTGCGATTTTTCCGTGATAAAATTTATGAATTTAGCCATTTTGTAAAATATAATGGATTTACAAATTTTTAGGTTACAAAAATATGATTAAAACATGGGTTTAACCTGTTATATTTGGGTTTAGTCGGTTTGATTTGTTCTTAGAGTTTAGTATCTGTCATAAGGTATGTATTTTTTGCAAAAAAACAAAAAATTATAAATATTGACAATTTTTAATATTCAAAAATTAAAAATCCATCAAATTTAAGTAAAAATGTCATGTTCGTAAAATTTGCCTTTGAGAATAGCATTTTCTGTAATAATCTCGTTGAAAATAAGAGGAACCCCCGTTTAAAGCCTCCATTTATTAAAATTCATATTTATGAATCATAAACAATTTTTTCGAATCTGTTGGAGGAGTTATTTTTGCTCAGATCACGCTTTCCTTCCTTCTCCCTGACCAGGATCACTCGAGAGCTCAACATAAGGGCAGATTGTCTACCTCGTTCTTCAAGATCTTTATTTACTAAAACTTCTTTTGTAAACTCTTTTCCTCCGGTTTGGGCAACCAATCTCGGAGTTATCTTTTAATTTAATTAATGTTTGGTTCTCGTTTATTTTGTTCTACTTCAGTATTAGTTGTATGGTATGCAGAGCTTCAATTTGTATGCTCGTTGTATTATCGATTTCATATTAATAAAGAATGAAGATGTTTAAAAAAACAATTTTTCAAAATGTGTGTTTTCAACCGTTACATTGTACATAAATAAAACTGTATGTAGCATTTGCTAAACCTTATTTATTCAATGGACACAAAATCTTTTTGCTAATTCCTTACCTATGGGTGGAGAACTTAAGTTTGAGAGAGATGTAAAACAAGGTCAAAGTTCGGGATGGATCTAATATGATGTGATAGTTCTGAGGGGGAAATAGGACGTCTTTCCGTTATCTGACATAAAAGTTCTATGATAGAACGCAAATAAGCTAATATTTATTCGCAACCCATAAGACAAAGGATGATATACAAGCCGAACAAAAGCAGACCTTGGTCATAAATCATAATTATTTGGTATTTCGATATAGATCAATATCTTCGAAGTATTTCAGTTTTATGTACATCAAAAAAAAAGAAAAAAAGAAAAAATAGAATCCATGTAATGAGTAGACAAAATTTACCATACCAAAAAAAAAGAAATAAATCAAAGAATCTCTAACTCTTGATTGTACTGAAGATACTGTCTCTGTGACTTATGAAGATCATAAGGAGCCCAAAGATAATCAATCGGACAAGGCTTACCATCATCAAGCCTAACCCATGGCTTGCCTTTCCCACTCCAATGTATCAAACTAACCGGACCAGGATGCAACGATCTACAACTACTCACAACGTTGTCTCCACCTAGACCATGCTGGTTCCACTGATGATCAATAGCTTCAATCTCACCACCAAACACAAGTAAAAAAGGTGGTAACGAACCCAATTCGTAGATTCTCTTATCTTCTTTCTGAATCTTCATCCAGTTTTCGATCTTTCTCGTGTAATCTCCTTCTCTCCATCTATCTAAATCGATAACCATCACTCCCGTGTTGAAATAACAAGGCATTTTCGAATCGAAGACGCTCGAGAGTTTCCGGTCGGACCAAAACTGATCTGTGAAGTACTTTGTGAAATTTGCGTGGCAATACTCTGGTGCACCTATTGTTCTTGACCCCGATAACGAAATCTTCCATAGTTTCTGAATATCGTCGACTACAATCACATCTGAATCGAGATAGATCACTCGGCTAACACACGACGAAAGGATCTCGGATAAGTAGCTTCTTGCGTAATTCAATGGACTCTCAAGAGCTTGTCTTATAGACGAAGAGATCAGATTCTTGACCATGGTTTCATCAAAAGTGTAGACTTTGAAACTCAAAGAAGGGAAAACAGAGGAGAGAGTCTTATCGAGCGAACCCTGACTTGAACCCGAAGCAATGAAGTGGAAAAAGATATTTTCAGGGCAAGAAGTGTGTTTGAGAATGGAATGGACTGCTGATACCGTTCCACGCAAGTAAGCTGGATCTAGTGTCATAGCTATATGAACAGCTGATGGATCACAAGCTAACAATAGTCTGTTTTTGGCTAAAACAGAGCATTCGAGACCGTTTTGATATGCTGGAGCTTCCATGAAATCTGAAGATGCATCGTCGAACGAATCTGGAAGTAATCGAATCGATTCGATGGTGAAGAAAGCTGTGGAGATTATAATGAAGATTATTAGTCTAGAGACTAATCTTGAACTAGACATCATCAGAGAGAAGTATGCCTAAGATCTCTCAAAAGCAAAGCTCTTTTTAAAGGTTTAGTCTAGAAAAAAGTTTCTGGAATATTTGAAGAAAGAGAGAAAGGTCGAGGAAGAAGACGAAGACAAGAACTGAAAACGCGGTTTTGTAAAGAAGATGGTCAAAATACGCTCTTTTAAAACTCGTTTTCTTTTATGTCACTATCATTGTTTTTTTTTTCCTTAGATATTTTTTATTTATTTCTAGAAACCCCTAAAAATTTACTATTTATATTCTATCACAATCAATTCAAAACAATTTATATAGTATTTATTTAGAACATTTAATTTGAAACGCGGCAATAAAAAATGTATTGGTAATTACTATTGTTCATTGTATATGGTAGGAAAGACTAAAAGGATACATATTATCTAGTTCAATATTTCGCATACATATCTCTTCTAAATTTATTCAAAAGTTTTTGTGAATTTTGAGTTGTTGTTCATATTCAACTTGAAGACAATTACTACATGCTAAGCCGAGACAAAGATACTAAATAAACGATATATAAGTTTAACCTATATTTGTTTACAGAAATAAATGTTAGGTTTAACGAACTCATCATAGTCAACATTGACATAAAGTTTTTATTAAATATGAAAGGTTAACTAATTTTTTTATAATAAATTAATCAAATGAATACGCATGGAAACGTATACATTACACGCATCGACATAAATGTTACAAATACAAAGAAAAGCATGTTAAGGCTGTAGGAATCCAGCAATTTTAGAATATGGGTTGATAATGGTCCAATGAACACATGGCTCCATGTGCTTTTCTACTTATTTCGATATACAAAAACTATATATAACCTTTTTAATAATATGTAACTATTGACTAACGCCCAAAAGATAATAATTATATTTAAATGGTCAGCTCACATTCATTGGATGCAATGCTCTTTTTATGTTAAAAATTATTAAAAAAGTGTTTGTGTTCTACTACAAAGCATGTGAGTATTCCTCGTTTAGATGGATTTTATTTGCAGGTTTCACTGATTTCTATGACTAGAATTTGTTGTTTCCCTAAGTAGAGTTTATTAAGTTCTTTTGTACTAACAGTGATATACTAGTTGTAGTATCATGTCAAACAAATCTAACCGTTGCAATTTTTCACAAGACGTATCCAATATTTTATGTTTTAGTATTCACTTTTTAAAAGGTAACATATTAATCTCTCTGGATAAGCAAATTTTCTTAACTACTATTTATAGTATTGATAAGTTCCACACAACAAATGCTCGAGGCTATTAAAAGTCTAAATGGTAGACATCACCAATTTTTGTAGATATATTTTGATCTGAATATATATGAACGAAAGAAATAACCCATATTGAAAAGTTATGAAAACTAATATTTCGAACAGAAAATAGAAGATATTTCAGAAGAGTCGTTATCGGTTTTATGTTTAATCATGCAAAACTGCTTTCTTAGGAAATTGATTTTATTTTTCTTTCAAAAAAGTTCACATTTTCTACCAATTGTTCAATAAAGTTACATTCGAAAACAAGAAACAAAAATACAGTGTAATGTTTGAATACAGCTGTATGTGCGGCTGTGGGCTGGCAGTATCATTATTCTTTGTAATGACTAATGAGTGTATATCTCACTTTGGAATTATGTCTACCTGATTACAAAAGTTCCTAACATTACCAGTTCTAGCGACTTCTCATTTTAGAAGCAACTTAACAAAAAAGAATCGTTTTGGTACGAGTTGCTTTCAATAATGTCAAAGCTGGTGAAACTTTTGATTATAAATTATCTCTGTATAATAACTTTTATTTGTTATTTAGTTTATATATTACTAGATTAGGACCCGTCCAATGTGCGGGTTTAGAGTTTTTAAAATAAAATTAAAATTAACAAAGAATATAAAGTAAATAGTTTTAGTAAGTAAAAACTATCTATAAAAGTAGATAGATACACCGAGGTGTCTAATATGATATTTGGTATAAAATGTGTGACTCTGTGGTTGAGACTATTAATCATGTTTTCTTTGAATGTCTTCGCTTGTATGAAGTTTGAGATTTATCTACAACTCTGGTCTCGTCATAGGGTTTTCCTTATAAGTCGGTGTACTCGAATTTGAAGTTTGTTTTCTGGAGGGATGCCTCTCAACAGGGTGATCCTGATCAACTTCTTCAATTACCATAGATTTTATGGGCAATCTGGAATACCATAAATAAAAAAATTTCCAAGGTTTAGAGATTGAAGCGAATGATATAATTAGTCAGGCTTTGGGTGATAAGTTAGTCTGGGAAGAGGCGCTCTCTTTTACGGCGGTCATGTCAGCTCCATCTCCGTCTTTGGATGTCCAGGTTTCTTTACTGCGTTGTCAGATTGATGTTCTTAAAAAACAACCAATGTGCATTCAGGATTGGGCTGGTGGTGTTGCGTTGGTGAGGAGCGAACCTTGTTGTAGGGTGCCAAGTGTCTAAGACGGAGCCCCTCCCCCTGCATTCGGAGTTAGAAGCGTTGTTGTGGGCCATGAAGCGGATACGTGCTGCAGGGATCGCTTGTCAACATTTCGAGACTAATTGTGCTGAGTTACTCACTATGGTGTAGTCCCCTGAATATTGGTCGTCCTTCTCCAACATGCTCGATGAGTTTAACTTGCTGGAGTCTTTCCCACTATTCTCCATCTCTTGGATCCCGCGTGCGTCAAATACGAAGGCGGATTGTCTTGGCCGTGTTTCGCGTTCTCTTATCTCTGAAGTTTCTTTTGTAAACCCCTTCCCTCAGGCTTTTGGGCAACTTACCTAAGAATTTTCTTTTAATTTATTGTTTGGTTGAAAAAAAAAAGGAAATAGATACACTTTTAGTTAAAGAAAATGAGTTTAAAGTTATTAAGATAAAATTTAATTAACAAAGAATATATATTTAATTCTTTTCGTAAGTAAAAACAATATATATAAGTAAAGTGATAAACTTTTAGTTATAGAAAATAGTTTTTTTTTTTTGCTTGCTATAATACACTAATGTATATCTATTTACAAATCTACTATCTACATTACCACTAAAAATGTATTTGTATACACAAATATATTTTACTGTTAAAATATACTCTTTAGTATTTACTACTACCAACAAATTGTCTTTATGAACGCATTAAATAACCTATTATGTCTCTGCATTTTAAAATTTTTATAGTTATAAAAATGCATACGTTAATTTTATATATTACAATAGCAATTTTTTGAATAAATTATTTGATTGGTGAAAAAAATATGAAACGATCTACTTTTATTTTATTTTATTTTACTTCAACAATCTCTTTCTTTATGTAAAGGTGAATATTTATATTTTTTAGAAACAGTAATTAATTGTATAATTTTCACAATCATTTTTTTTTATCTTATATAAAAGTAATCCTTTTTCTTGTAAAATTAGAACCTTAAAATTAAAATAAGTAAACAATATTATAATTTTGAATTTTATTATATATATATATATAATTTCTTTATAATGATCTTTTCTAATTTTTAAAGCTGTTTAAATTTTATAATTTTCTTATAATTGCCTTTTTTTTTAAACTATTCAAAACAAAATTTTTGTTTTACTTTTGGAAGTTTAGAAATGTTTTTTTTTTCTTTAAAAGATTTTGAATAAAATTAGGTTTTCTTTCTTTTTTACTTTTATAAAAAAACCTTTTTATGGTAGGTTTTGAGTTTTTACATTTTTATTTTTTAAAATATTAATAAATTTATAATTGACATGTGTCAACATCTGAATGATACAATTGACATGTGTCACGATCTTGTTAATTAGTAATTTTGTCATCAACCTACATATAAATGATACAATTGACATATGTCACAATCTTGTTAATTAGTAATTTTATCATCAAACTTTATATAATAAGATCTATTAATCATAACAATGTTAATTTATGTTTTGCAAAGTTGCCTATTTTCATCACAAGAAATATTATGAATATTTTCTAGTAGGAAGATTTGGTCTTTTCATCGTCTCATATCTCTTTGTTATGTATTTTTTATTAGAAATATAAATAATTCTCAAAAAAAAAAAATGTTTAACAACCAGTAGTGTCTAGCCTTAATAGTTCTCAAGTCGTGGCCTTTTAAGAAATGTTATCAATATTATAAATTTTACCAATTCGGCCCAAAACCGGCTCATTACCTTTTCCTTTTAATAAGGAAAAATGATTGCCAGCTACGTTAAGTATATGCCAACACATCGCCACACATACAAACAATATAAATGTTTTATTAACTACACGAACTATTGTCATTACATACAGACATGCATAAACAAATATGAGTTATGTGTACAACACCATAACCATCTAATTCTGATATTTTCTTTGCCGGAATCCGGTGTTGACCGGTATTAACCGACGTTGACCGATATTGACCGGCGTTGACCAATTATTTTTTTTTCATAAACAACAAAAATCAACAAAATAATTACATAACTTTACTAAAAAATTATATAATAAAATTTTACTACAAAATAGTATAACATATATACATTTTCCTTTTGTAAATTCAAAAGTTAGTTTTAAATTTTATACCATATTATATTTATTATATACAAAAGGGAAATGTATATTTGTTATGTACCATATTATATTTGTTATATACAAAAGGAAAATGTATATTTGTTATAATACTTTGTAGTAAAATTTTGTTATATACAAAAATTTCCTTTTATATAACAAATATAATATGATATATAACAAATGATGAGACATATAATTTTTTCTTAAAATCTTTTGGCTTAAAAATGTTCATAGACTTTTTATAATTGAGTCTAATTTGTTTTTTTTTGTTAAAGTATATTGTACCTTGCTATTTAACCTTTGATTTACCATTATTTTTATATACTTGTTATATAAAAATATTTAATAGCATGCTACATAATAAAATATAATAGGGTATACAAATGATATGGTATAAAATTAAAAACCAAATTTTGAATTTATAAAAGGAAAATGTATATTTGTTGTATTATTTTGTAGTAAAAATTTATTATATAATTTTTTTGTAAAGTTATGTAATTTTTTTAAACTTTTGTTTTTTGTAAAAATAAATAAAATTTTTAATTTTTTGGTCAACATTGGTCAACGCCGGTCAATACCGGTCAACACCGGATTCCGGCAAACAAATCATCGGAATTAGATGGTTATGGTGTTGTACACATAACTCATGTTTGTTTATGCATGTCCTTATGTAATGACAATAGTTCATGTAGCTAACAAAACATTTATATTGTTTGTATGTGTGGCTATGTGTTGGCCAATACTTGGCGTAGCTAGCAAACTTCATATTACTCATGAGAGTTACCCATATCTTAGAGCAGCCCATCACTTGAATAAAAGTAAAACTTGGGAGTAAAATTAAATTGGGTTTATGCCATGTTCCAATGATTTCATATCATGATTCGAATTGTTGAAGATGTGTAAATCTCATATATTAATACTTGTAGATAAGAAGAGCTTTTTATTTTGTTGGCAAGATAAGAAGAGCTTTATCTTAAAACTTTGAGACTAAATTGTGTAAACGTTTACTTTATTTCAGTTTAATTAACAAGCTTTGTTTTTAACATTTCTTTGCTCTAGTGTTGAAATTGTATCCTGCTTCGAACACAAGACTTTTTGGACAATTTATTTGCTTACAAATAATATAATGTTGTGGTCAATTTCATTAGAAATGAAACAACATTGTTTAAGTTAACAAGAAGTTGTCTGAAGACTGACCAATGAGAAGTAAACACCTGTAGGACCTTTCGACAACAAGGATGAGTGAGTCCCACGTTCCACAAGTTTCCCTTTGTCCAAAACTGCGATTGCATCACAGTTCTGAATTGTGCTCAGCCTATGTGCGATCACTACGCTCGTCCTCCCAACCATCACACGCTCGAGCGCATCTTGTACCACCCGCTCTGACTGGCTGTCTAAAGCGCTTGTTGCTTCGTCTAGGAGCAACACTGATGGGTTCTTTAGAACCGCTCTAGCTATTGCAATCCTCTGTTTTTGACCACCGGATAATTGTACTCCTCTGTCTCCACAGTAAGTGTCGTATCCATCTGTTAACGATGTGATGAAGTCGTGAGCGTTCGCTGCTTTCGCTGCCTCGATAACCTCGGACTCGTCGATCTTGTCAGATGCTCTTCCGTATATGATGTTCTCTCGGATAGTCCCAGCGAACAAAGTCGGTTCTTGGCTAACCAAAGCTATGTGTTGACGAAGTGATCTTAGATGATACGACCTTATATCACGACCATCGATTTTCACAATACCCTTTAACGGGTCATAGAACCGTTCGATCAAACCAATAATTGTTGATTTACCTGACCCGCTTGGACCAACGATCGCAGTGGACTTCCCCTCGTCTATCTCAATGGAAAAGTTCTTGAATATAGTCACATCTGGTCTTGTCGGGTATGAGAAGTCCACGTTGAGGAATTCAACTCGACCTGT
Organism: Camelina sativa; assembly: GCF_000633955.1. Classification (NCBI taxonomy): domain Eukaryota; kingdom Viridiplantae; phylum Streptophyta; class Magnoliopsida; order Brassicales; family Brassicaceae; genus Camelina; species Camelina sativa. Next base: position 7,287,514 of record NC_025693.1, read on the forward strand.
TAGTCTTTCTGGCTCATATCCATCTTGATCCTCTGGATCAATAGATGTGTAACGATCCAACACAGCGAATACAGACCCGACCGCATCTGAACCTTTGGCTAGATCTGTGGTCATACTTCCAGCATCAGCAATGACACGACCAGTACTGACCAAGATCATAAACGTTTCGAACAAAGCTTTAGCCGTGATGTACCCATCTTGTATCAATCTACCACCGTACCAGAAATCCAAAGCCCAAGTGCACGACGTGAGGCTTTGAGACATGGCAAGCCCAAACCCTGCGAACCAAGATTGACGTATGCTTTCTCTCCGTGGACTTTCTTGGGCCTTTTCGAGCATTTTCATGATACGTTCTTGTGACGAAAACGCTGTGATGGTTCGGACGTTGGAAACAGCTTCTGCGGCTAGTTTGCTACTTTCGTCTTGAGCCTTGATTGCTTTTTTCGACATGCTTTTGAGTAGAACACGGCGAGTGTAAAAGCAAACAATAATCACTGGTTGCACCGCGATCATCACTAGTGCTAACCTCCAAGCTATGACCAATCCCATTGTGAAAGCTATGGTTACAGCCGATACTGTTTGTACCACTAATGCCATCCGGTCACCTACCAACGATCTCACCTATATTTAAAAAAAAAAAAAACATAAGAAATATCAAGAAACGCTATAACATTGTTCGTTAAGAAATTTTATCTACTTACCACATTAGCATCTTTTGCGAGTCTAGAGCAAATAGCGCCGCTTGAGTTCTCATCTTTATCGAACCACCCGACCTCAAATGTTAACACCTTAGAGAGCATCCGTTCTCGGATACGTTTGGTTAAATATTCACCCATGTATGCGAAGTTGTAGTGTTGGCTGACATTGATCAAGAATGAAAGAATGGCTAGGCCGACGAAAGATAATGCATATATCCTTGTTTTCTCCTTGATCTCGTCGTGGCTGGTAAGAAAATAAACAGACACCATGGACCCCAAAGAATATGCGTACGCTGGCTGTATGGCTCCGAACAAGGTTGCACTTATGCAACCATACAACGCTTGTTTCCATTCCGGTAAATTCATTGCCAATAGTCGCTTAAACGATGGTAATTTCGGCTTGTTATCTTCGGATAGATTCTTCACAATGCTTGGACCTGTAAATGAGTTAGCAGAGCTTGAACGGCTAAGAGTGGAGACTCTAGAACTACTTCTCAAATCTTTGTTAGGATCCGGGACTGGACCCATCTGTACATTGACGTTAATGTTCATATCTGAGTCTTGCTTTTCGATCTGTTGTAAGCGGACTAATGAAGCGTATTGACCATCTACGTTTTCCATTAGCTCATCATGTGATCCAGTCTCCACTACTTGACCGTTCTGAACCACCGAGATAACATCAGCATTACGGATTGTAGAGAGACGGTGAGCGATAAGAATAGTTGTACGACCAATCGAGGCGTTTTCTAAGGCTTCTTGAACTACTCTTTCGGATTCAGAGTCCAATGCGCTTGTTGCCTCGTCAAGAAGAAGTATTATCGGCGATTTGATTATTGCGCGGGCGATTGCAATCCTTTGCTTTTGTCCTCCTGACATTTGCACTCCTCTTTCCCCAACCTATTTGTTTACACAAAAAAACTAACTCAAACCTCCGATAAAAAAATTATGTAATCGATAAGCGTTCAAACGTGGGATCTAACCTGAGTGTCGTAGCCATGGGGTAGCTGAGAAATGAAATTATGAGCATTAGAGGCTTTGGCAGCTTCCACAACATCTTCCATAGATGCATCTTCTTTACCAAACAATATATTCTCCTTTATCGTTGTGGCAAAAAGTGCTGGCTCTTGGCTAACTAAACCCATTTGTGACCTCAACCACTTCACCTGTAGCTTATCAATGGATACACCATCTATTAAAATCTCTCCAGCAAGCGGGTCATAAAACCTTTGCAAAAGCGAAATCACGGTTGATTTTCCCGAACCGCTTCCTCCAACCAAAGCCACGGTTTTGCCAGAAGGAACTCTCAGACAAAAATCGTCAAATATGGATGTTTCAAGTCTCGATGGATACACAAATTTTACGTTCTTGAACTCGACTTCTCCTCTAATGTTCTCCAACTTGTGGCCATCAGGATTGTCTGAATCAATCTTAGGAACTCTGTTTATCACTTGCATGATTCGCTCCCCAGCTGAAGACGCCTCAAAGAAGTACTTGAGATTAGACAAACCACCGCCGAGTGATCTGAAGTAACAACAAATATACCAAAGATCAAGATCTTGATACGGGTACTAAAGATTATTATCTTTCTTTTGTTACAAGAAACAACTAATGTATTTTCTTTTTACTTTACTACTACTCTACAAAAAAAAACCCCTACCAAATAGTCACTCTAGTCATATAGACATCCTACTATATTAATTGAGAAGTACAAATATGAAACTAACCTTAAAATGTGTTAAAAATTACACTAAATTGCCATTAGAAAAAATCTATTAAGTTTAATTAACTAATTTAAATATATATAATTAATCAAAAATAAAAAAACACTCACAGATCAAATATTAAAAAATTTAAAAAAATCTTAAAAAATATTTTCTCTCTCTAATAAATTATGGACGAAATTACTAATTAATTTTTTTAAAAATATATAAACCAATCAGAATTTTAAAAACTAATACTTTATATCCAAGTATACAATACAATTATTTTTAATAACTAAATTCGAAGATTTTGTTAAGACTTCAAATTATGATTCTCCTATCATCTTTATTTTATTTTATTTACAAATTGTTTAGAATTTTCATATAATATTTATAATAAATAAATTACATATTTTTTTGTATATGTTGTGATTTGAATTTTCTAAAACGAAGATATATTACTAAATGTATAAAAATGTGTGTTTTAATTTCCACATTGGCGGGTTGGTAAAACTAAATTTATATAGATGATAAATTAATAATTTTTATTTGCTCACAATTATAATATTAAAATTACTATTTTATATTTCACAAAATAATGATGCAAATATAACATATAAACAATATAAAACTGCAATAATACGTCAAAAATAAAATACTATAATATTCTAAAATAATTAGTATTCAAATAGACTAATAGATTTACATAACAATTAAAAGTAAATATTACCTCAAACAAAATATTAAAAAAAAAATAATAATAATTTTATTATTATATTATAATTTTTTTTAGATGTTAACCCGTGCTTTAAGCACGGGATATATCCTAGTGTTAAGTTAAAATAAATTACCATAACATCCAAACATGGAAAAAAAATTATAAATTAAAAATCTAAATATGTTCGAAAATAAATTAAAAATATTCAATAGGTTTCACAAAAAAATATCCATTTTTTTCATTGTCCGGTATTTGTTTTTTTTTCCTACTACCATAAATACATTTATATTAATTGGCGCCCTAATATTTTTTATATGATAGTAATATTTATATATTAATTTTTTGAAAAAGTATTTCTATAATATTTTGTATATGATACTAATATCACAATTTTAATATTTTAATTGTTGAAACCGTTTTTGCATATCTCACTGTAAAATAAGATAAGTATTTAATTGTTTTCTCACGGGTCATCTTTTAGATAGAGATACTTACACGCCACCGATAGCAATAGCAGCAGCAACTGCAAAGACGGTACCACCCTCAGCACCATGGTACATGACCATCCGGCTTCCATACCAAGACATGAACCCCCACATGGCGAATGTGATTCCATTGCTTCCTATGGTGATCCCCTTAGCAAGTCCTTGTCTAATCCCTAGCTTCACCGACCCTTGAAGCGCAGTTGAGAACTTGGATATGGTCTTCCTCTCTCCTGAAAACGCATAGACGGTTCGCACCGAAGAGATAGCCTGCTCAGCTACAAAACCAGCCTCATTGTACTCTTCGCGTATCTTCGTCGAAATGCTTATTAAGGCTCGTCCGTACATAAGGCCGGGAATCACTAAGAGGACAATGAATGGTAAGCCAACTATGGCGAGTTTCTATAGCAAGACAAAGCCGACTATGTAGCTTCCAACGAACATTGATGCGCTCATCAAAAAGTTCGGTAACTACACCAAATCGAAAACCCGGTTTAGAAACACAATAAAATCATGATAAGGATTATGAAAGATAATTAAAAAAAAAAAAAAGTGAGAAGCGACCTTTTCACTAAGGACGTCTTGGATGAGGAAGCTGTCACTAGAGACACTAGTGATAACATCAGAAGTGCTTGTGACATGAAGATCAAAGTAACCAACATCTTGTCTTAACACCGCTCTTAAGTACTTTTCTCTCATTCTTGCTGTTTGTCGCTCCCCTGTTCTTGTCCAACAATATCCTTCTGTTTTTTTTGAAATATTAAAAAAAAAAATTTAATCCCATCCACAAGTTTAATTAAAAATTCGTTAATTTTAAATTGGTGTAGTCAACTAATTAGAAAAGGAAAGGTTAACATTATTAGAAAGGCTTACCAAGGAAACACACAACCCAAGATCCACAAGCCACATAAAGCAAAGCTACAGCGTTCTGTTGATTACACAAAACAATAAACACATCATCAGTTCTCTTTCCACTTGCCTCATCCTCATGAATATATAAAAGTGAAGTGCATGTGTCATATATAGATTAAAGTCTATTAAAAGAAATGACTATGATGATGAGTCAATCAGCTTATTATTAAATGTTTGTAATCTTGTTGATTTTCTGACAATATGTCAACGGATTCTGAAAAATAAAGCATCCAAGTAAAAACAGATTGTGATCACAATTAAGATAAAAAAAAAAAAGTAAAATATAAGAAGTACCTTGGAGATGCTTTGCATGAAGGTTTCAGTGTTAAAAGATGAACCACCAAGGTTGTTCATGAGCTTGCTTGTGATGAGAAGAACAAGTGGGGTTGTAAAACCATCACCGACGGCTCCGATGAACCCTAATCCCATTAGCACCCAATCTACGCGGTCAGCGTGCATGAATATCGATCTAACGCTTCCCAAACCCTTCATCTTCTTCTTCCCACTCTCTTTCTCTTCTTCTTTACCCATATTTCTATAGTACCCAAAAAGAGAGAAAGAGAAAACTAAACGACAACCTGACCTTAACGAAACGACAGGAGTTTGTTTCTCTCTCTCTGCTTCTTGGAGAGGTTCTCTTTTCGTGCAGTAATATTAT
>NC_025693.1:7292688-7297198 GCF_000633955.1 Camelina sativa
TTTTTTTTTTTTTTTTTTGTTCTTTTTGCTTTTTATGGGTTTCTTTGTTATGTGATGTTTTAGTTCACATTTCTCGTCCATCGAATGTGGTAGCCAGCAGCTATTTATAGAAACCGAGAGAGACAGAAAATCCAGTTGGCTTCTCATAACTTCGGCTGCTTAACTTATAGTATAAAATTTAAAATACTATTCATGTTTTGGCCAATTTTAAATTAATCAAACATAAATTTTTTTGAGAAAACAAGATACGATTGTAATTTCAAATTAATTGTTCATATGTATTTCTTGTCTTCTATTTTATCTCATTTTGTTTTGGAATTAGATCTCCCAAAGATTTTCTTTACGATTTTCTTTTTAATCCTTGGATTAACTATTTTTAATTTTTAATTTTTAATTTTGCTTCACAACCATTTAATTTTAATTTCTTTAACATATGACTAATTAATTTCTTAAATATTTAACAATTACAAGTTAAAATATATCTAATGATTGACTTTATTACATTTTAACTATATTTTTCTCTTTTTATATTCGTCCAAAATATCTTTTAATCTATTTCATCTAGTATTATATAAACATCTTGCACAATCAATTTTTATACACTTAGAGCTACTCCATGGAAGAGTTTACAACATAGATATCTATGCAAAATAATAAACTTATCAATAAAAAACTATACTACAATGATAAATGCAAAATTTATCTAATTAAAAATTAATGATATATATTTATATTGTTATTTTGAACCTCATTTTTCATTTTTATTGGTTAATATTCATGCTAAATAATTTTTAATATATGTCAAAATAAAATTAACTCATAACAAATGTAAATTAGCATATATAAGGAAAAAATAAGTAGTTTTTTTTTCATTAAAAAACAGTACAATAGTTATAGATACATGTAAATTAATATATATATATATATATATATATATCTTTCAATTCTTATTTTTTTTATGGAATAATGCTAGTTTTCTACACATGTCAATATATGATGGATAGACTTCACGATTATTATGATCAAGTTGATGACTAAATTTAAAACCAAAATTTATTGGTGTAATGCACCAAACCATCACTTTTAGTAGATCTCATGTTCTTTTTGGTTCCATAAACTCTTGTCTGATATTCAGTATTTTATTTCTGGAAATTTTAACATTTTGTTCATTAACTTTACAAATCATCACATGATAGTTTTTAATGTTTTAGATCTATAATTTAATAAATTTTTATTAAATAAATATAGTGATTAAATAAATTTAGTTTTTAAAAGGATTTGATCCCTAACCTGAACTTTTAGGGTTGTTTTTTCAAATAGAGACCACTACTATTTGGTTATTTAATAATTATTATTTTCTGTTTTAAAATATATGATGCTTTAAAGTATTAAACTAATATAAAAGTTGTATAAAAACATGAAAACATCTTATATTACGAAACTATGTTTTTTAAAAAAAAATATCTTATATTATAAAATAGAGAAAATACTTAATAGTGCTTATACATGAAATTCATCTTTTAATTAAATGTACTACTTCTTGAGTATCAATTACAATGAAGTCGGTATAATTCTTGCTAGGTACTTACAATAGTTATTAATATATCAAATACGCACATGCATGGAATTGAATTCGTCTTCTTGCAACATTTAAACCTGACCAATTCCCTATGCTGGTCATGTGCATTGCATGCTGCCTTTCTTAACAGAACTCTGTACTTTCATTTATTACTAGTAAGTAGTATATTGACATCATTTATCTATTTATATGTCGTTTTGTCCCAGATTTGGACATAACCCTCATCTGAAGTCCCGTTTTACCAATTACCAAGTGATAACAAGTACTAGTCTTTGGTCGTTGTAGATGGTTCTCTGGCGATGACTTTTCTCCTCAGCAAAATTCGGTATCTCAGAAAGTAGGGTAATCATTTAGGATTAAGATTAATCTAATTATATAGATATATATAGAAATTAAAATATTATAAAAAGGTGTATTCAATCAAACATTCTAAGCAATTTATCTTAAAATAACAAATTCTACCGTTTTTAGTCATAGAATTTTTAAAAGTTTTCTAAAATCTGGTGTTATTGAACAGATGATTTTTGAAAAATTATATATTTCATTTTTTAGAAATTATTCCGAATATTAAATTGTTAATAACTTTACGAGGGTTAAGAAAAAATTTAAAATAAATCATAACAATTTTCCTAAGTTCACCTAAAATTATTAGAATTATATAAAACTTCGCTCAAACTCAAATCATTTAAAATATATAGTTTAATACATTCCCCTTAATATTCTTCTAGATTTAAGTCTACTATTTATTACTATTGGTATAATATATACACATATATATAAAATAAATAAAACATTATTCTATAACCCTTTTTCACATTTTATCCCCAACTCTAATCAAATTTCTTTTTAAAACCGTACCCAATCATGATTAATTACTGTTTTGTTTTATCTAGGTTAAAATTGTGTTTTTTTTTTACCTTCATAGATATTTGGTTTCCAATAGCATTGTATTAAATTTTCATTATACTCTTTTGTTTGGTGATGATGTATCAAAGTGTCTTTTTGCTGTGTTTGTTTTTGTACCATATCTATACTACTGATGTATTAAATTGATTACAAACAAAAGAGTTATAACTTATATTCGACTGGAATAATGTACTGATTTATGTTAGTGTAGTTCAAATCCAAATATTACATTTTTTTGTCAAAAACAAATATTTAGAACAAAAATAACAAGTGTTATATTGTAACGCCCAAGAACCAATGGGACGGTTTTGGGGTGGATGTCGATCGAGACCATAGGTGTGTCAGTCGATATTAATAATTTTTGGTTCGGTCGGTTTAGTTTAAATCGTCGATTTGAAGCGGTTTGGGATTTGGAAAGCCCTAAATCGTGGTAGTTAAGGGGAAGGTGGACTTTGAGATTTTGTTTTAGTCTCCTTGTCGTTCAAGAGAGAGTTGAGAGAAAAAGAGGAAAGCCCTGACAGTTCCTGAATGTTTCTAGGCTTTTTTTGGTGTGCTTTAAGCGTTGGAAGGGAGATCTGAACGTCGAGTGACGTTTGGAGGTGGCTAGAAGACTTGGATCTTGATGTTCTTCGTTCTAATCGTTATAATCTTTCTAAATCAAGGTGAGTGCATGACCATGGCTTATCTAAGCTTGAGATTCTATGACTTTCGTGTTTATGTGTTGTATGGTTGATTCTTTTGTTTGTGGAAGTGATTTCGTGGTTCCTGAGACATTTGTGAGGCTTTTGTGTGATCCTGGATTGGGCTTGGTGCGTTTGGAAAAGGAGATCAGGCTTGGAGTTTCGACGAAAACGATGCTCAACATATGTGTCGATCAACACAAGGAGTGTGTTGGTCGACACAAATGCAAGGATGGCGCGAGAAAACCAAACGAGCATTAATCGTCGCCAGGTGTCAGTGTCGGTCGACACCATCCTTCAGCAGCGGCTGATCCTTGTTTGTTGTCTAGTTTGATTGTGTTATTTTGTTATGTGTTTGATTGAAGATTTCAATTGCTTATGTGTATAGCCCAATAGGTGGGAGGATTGTCTCACTGAGCATTTGTGATAATACTAATGCGTCTCAATTGTTGCTTGTGATGCAGGTAAGGCAAAGTGTGATCGTAGAATCATGGCGATAAGGAGGAGGATGATCTAGGATCACGGTTTTGTGTTGTTTGGTCTTATTATTTATGTTGTTATAACATGGTTTAACAACATGCTAGGTGGTTAGATAGAATGGTTAGGGATGATATTGTATGAATAATATTCCGGAGATGGTTATTGTTATATGTTCTGCTGTGCATGTTATTGGTGATTATTGGTATGATGTTTGGTTATTGATGTTGTTGGATGTTATTGGATGTTGGTTTAATCCCCTACACACTCTTGAAAAAGCTGATGTGTCGCCGCCAAAGAGCTCTGTGAATCTTTTACCAAAATATCCTTAAATTTTCTACTTAATTATATTAACATGCCATTATACTTTAAAAAACAATTAACTGAATAATCATTAGATATGTCATCATTTCTCACACAAATTTAAATATCACATATTAAAACTATTTAAATAATTACATACTATTTTAAGGTAAAATGTCACTAAAATATACTTTCAAATATACAAATCAAAGTTATATTAATTTCTTAAAACCAATATAAGCAAAATATTCTAAAAGGCTATAAAACATATCAATTAATATCAAGTTAATAAAAATAAAGAATATATAACTTATTAACATAATCATATAAAAATAAAATATTATTTTTATGTTAGTATTATTACCATAATAATTTAAATAACAAGCTTTCAATAGTTATTATAATTGATTATAAAAAGAAGTATATTACCTCTGAATTATTTCTAACTCATTAAAAGAAACTTAATTCCCAATAAATATAGATTTATATATATTCATAAATAAATATAAAAATGACAACAAATTAGGGAATATCATGATGTGTGATTATTTATATATATATATAT
>NC_025693.1:7297858-7307337 GCF_000633955.1 Camelina sativa
TAAAAAGGAATGAGACAATAATCCTTATCATCATAAATAAACTTGCTACCCAAGAATAATCATAATATATTTAAAATGAGTGATTATTAGATTATGCAAAATTGTTATAGTTACTCGATAAACCATAAATATAAATTTGATTTTTAAAACATACAAAATATATATTGCCATAAATTGTAACATTTTATAAATATTATTTACTATGTTCACATATTTCACTGGTGAAATGTATTCTTACATGAATACGTTGATTTTGGAATTTCATTAATTTTTCATAATGATTTTTTGGTAATAATCCGTCATTTATAGAAAATATTAACAAACCAACTAATTCAAAAGATTTAAATAGCCTAATCAAACTATTAAATCAAGAAATTAAATTATCTTCAAAAAATTTAGTTTAGAGTCTGATTATTACTAACATATAATAAAATTAAATAATTAAACTACCGATTAATTTAGTATATATTGTTATGGTTACATAAAAAAACATGCAAAATTGTTTTGATTACAAAATAAAACATGAGAAGATATGAATTTGATTTTTAAACAACACAAAAAACATGTTACAATAATTTATCAATATTTTCTCTACCATAAAAGTTCTTACACATTCAAAGATTTACACGAAAAAATCCAGCTTTGAATAAAGAAATAAAAAAGCTTTAGTTATATATGATGTTTGACACAAATATTATTAGTTTTGGGATAATAATTTTAGTTATATTAATTTTCTTTAAATTGATTTATCCCACACGTAGTGCGAATTGTTACCTAGTTAAGTATTATGGGATGTTTAGTTAATTACAAAAAAAAATGGGTCGGGTTGTGTCACATATATACAACCAACTACCTTAAAATGTAGCTACCTCAAGTTCATGCTCGTCAGATAATGAGATTTGGAAACATATTATGCATGGGCACATTCAGTTTCAATTCTCCTCGCATGCGGTTTTGGCTCATTCCTTATCATCTTAAATTTTTGTATGAGTGTTTCTAATTCTTTCCCACTTTTAAGGGTGATATGGGATGGGTATACTTCCTTCTTATTACCCACTCATTCCTTTCATGTGTGGAGTTCCCACTAGATGGTTAGTTGCTTATGAAGTCTGACTTATTTTAATTTTTCCATTAGTCTACATGCTATCTATGTTGAATTGTTGATGCTAAGGTTATTGGTACTCTACTGTTGGATCTTAAGGACGGCTTATACCATAAACTGGAGTTTAATTAGTGGCTTGAGGTGCACACGCAACATTGGTTGAGCTTGGAATGGAACTCACGGCTGAAAACCCGTATCATAGTCCCAAAACCAGCTCTTTTGTTCTAAAGTCTTTGAGAAAAGATCCATTGGTTCTTTCCTGGAACAAATGGTTTTGGTTAAAATTCTCATATTTGCGCGATCGCTTGTATATGATAAACATGATCTTTAGGTGTTCTTGACGTTAGTACTTTTGTATGATAGATTAGTTTAATTCATGTAGTTCTGGTTGAATCTGGTGAAAACCTATTTTGACGCATTTTATGTACATTTCAACTTTTAACAGGATCAGCTTAGTAGTATCTTTAGGTACAACAATTTTAAATATTAACAATTTATAAAGTTAGTATTTTTATATATACTTCTAGATTAATAGTATAGAATATTCTCTTGAACATGTCCCGGATAATCAATAATCTAGTTCTGATAATTTTTCAAATATGTCTATATTTGTGAACTGTGAAATACGTATTAGCAATTATAGTTATCCTCCCTATATATAATGTTATCATCAAATAATTAATTAATATGCATTTAATTAAGAAGTGATAAAGTTTAATTTAATACATTAAGCTCTCGTAATGTTGGCAAATGATACCTTCCTGAGGTCATTATCCAGGATTTATACGTATGTGGTGACGTTTTTTTCCTGATCGCCTAAAATGTGTAAACGCTGACTTCTGTTAGTTTTATATTTAGAACTTATACGTGGTTCAGCTAAGTGTTTTTTTTATTGCACTCACGTTATTATATTTGGTTATTCTAATCATTTTTTTTTTCATTTCTTCTAATCTTCATTACTAATATTTGATATAACCATAGAATGATGGATTACCTGCATCATATACAATTACGATAAACAGTTCCCACGAACATCGATTCAACGATGCAATTATTTCTGTAATATATGAATTTGCGACAAATGATTATGCCACACAAATGAATTTGCAACACACGACCTCAATATCTAATAAGTTTTGCATCACTAATATCCAAATTGTATTATCTAGAAATCAAACTCTCTAGACCTAGTATTGAAGCCATTCAACCCTTCTTAGACCAAATGTCTAAACAATTACACGTTTTGTTAACTTTGGAAAACGGATATCATTAAGACAAAAAAAAAAAAAAAAATCATTGTGGAAAAATAGATCCTGTGAACTTTGAATGGAGAAAGAAAAACAGAACCAGTAGGACTTTGAATGGAGAAAGAAAAACAGAACCAGTAGGTCGTGAAGGTAATCCATCATGCTCCATCATCTTTACACTTGCATCCTGTTACGGAAAAGGATATGTTCCATATCTTCTTGTGTATATCTTTAGTCAATATTCTCTACTTGTATATCAAATCTCTTGTATCTATATTTACTTTTTACCTATCAATAAGAAATCCAACGTTTTCTCTGAGATTTACATGGTATCAGAGCAAGGTTCCAAAACCTAAATCCCTAATTTTTTTCTTCTTTCCACCGTTTCTTTCAAAGAACTCGGCTTTCTAATCTTAATTTTTCTACTACTTACATGATGTCTTCGACATCGGCTCTTTCTACTACTACTACTAAGGAATTGATCTCATCTTCTTCTTACTATCTCTCCTTACTATCTCTCCTTTAATGATCAGCCGCATCATGTTCTTACTCTGTTTCTCCTTAATGGTGAAAACTATGAGAAGTGGGCTAAGATTGCACGTAACAATCTTGCGGCCAAGCATAAACTTGGTCTTGTCGATGGTTCTCTTCTCAAACCTTCTGCTGATTCAACCGATTACCAACGGTGGATTCAAGTAAACTCGATGTTATGCGGCTGGCTCTATGCAAGTTTAGATCCTCAAGTACAGAAGGTGATCTCGTTTGTTGACAACGCAAAAGTTCTATGGGATAATTTGCGTGTTCGTTACTCTATCGGGAACGCTTCTTGGGTTCACCAAATCAAGTCTTCTATTGCTCGCTGTGCTCAAGATGGTCAAACTGTTGCTGATTACTTCGGCCAACTAAAGGTGATGTGGGATGATCTTGACGACTTTGAGCCTTTTATTGATTGTTGTTTCAATTCGTCATCTTGTCCTCAATGTCTTAAGCAGCAAGCCGGTCGCGATCTTGAGCGTATTCATCAATTTCTTATGGGTCTCGATACCTCTTGGTTTGGTACTACTCGAACCAATATTCTTAGCCGTCTTAACCGCGACACTGACATGACTCTTGATCATGTCTATTCTGAAGTTATTGCTGAAGAACGTCATCTCATTGTTGCTCGATCTAAAGAAGACCGTATTGATGCTGTCGGCTTTGCTGTGAAAGCTGGTGTCAATGCTATTGCATCTGTTACACGTCTTACTCAAGGACCTTGTACTCACTGCGGACGTACCAATCACTCGGTGGATACATGCTTTGAACTCCATGGCTTGCCTGATTGGTGGATCGAGAAACATGGTGATACTAGAGAAGGATCACGATCAGATTCTACAAGAGGTAAAGGTCGTGACTCTTTCAGAGGACGCGGTCGTGGGCGANCTTCGGCCAACTAAAGGTGATGTGGGATGATCTTGACGACTTTGAGCCTTTTATTGATTGTTGTTTCAATTCGTCATCTTGTCCTCAATGTCTTAAGCAGCAAGCCGGTCGCGATCTTGAGCGTATTCATCAATTTCTTATGGGTCTCGATACCTCTTGGTTTGGTACTACTCGAACCAATATTCTTAGCCGTCTTAACCGCGACACTGACATGACTCTTGATCATGTCTATTCTGAAGTTATTGCTGAAGAACGTCATCTCATTGTTGCTCGATCTAAAGAAGACCGTATTGATGCTGTCGGCTTTGCTGTGAAAGCTGGTGTCAATGCTATTGCATCTGTTACACGTCTTACTCAAGGACCTTGTACTCACTGCGGACGTACCAATCACTCGGTGGATACATGCTTTGAACTCCATGGCTTGCCTGATTGGTGGATCGAGAAACATGGTGATACTAGAGAAGGATCACGATCAGATTCTACAAGAGGTAAAGGTCGTGGCTCTTTCAGAGGACGCGGTCGTGGGCGATCCTCTCCTACTACCTATCGTGCTAATAATGCTCAAGCTGTTACTGAAGCTGAACTCCCTGACTTACCTGGTGTTAGTAAAGAAACTTGGTCTGCTATTGTGAACTTGTTAAAAACAGACCAAACCTCTAGTTCCGATAAGCTCTCCGGTAAGCATTCTTGTGTTGAGTTCTTACTTGATTCTGGAGCCTCTCATCATATGACAGGTGATGTTGATCTTCTTGTGGATGCGCATGACATTCCTCGAAGTATTGTTGTTCTTCCCAATGGAAAACACACTTTTGCTACTAAAGAAGGGACGATGATTCTTGGAGATCACGTCAAACTCAATCATGTTCTTTATGTTCCTGATCTCTCTTGAACTCTCATCTCTCTCGCTAGACTTTGTCGTGAGATGTCTTGCTACGCTATATTCACTGATTCATTATGTGTTATACAAGACCGCACTTCGAAGATGCTGAATGGCGCAGGTGAAGAGAGAGATGGGGTTTATCACTTTCGTGGAGCGGTTTCGGCTCGAGCTAACAATGTCAAGAAATCCACAAGAACTCTTTGGCATGAACGTTTGGGGCATCCATCTGCGAAGATCTTATCTAGTGCTAATAATGATTTTTGCGAAGTTTATCTTCAAGCTAAACAAACGTGGTCGGTTTTTCCCGAAAGTATTAATAAAGCGGATGCATCTTTTTCTTTGATACATTGTGATATCTAGGGACAATACAAAATTTCTTCTACGAGTGGAGCACATTATTTTATTACTATTGTGGATGACTACTCTCGGGCCGTGTGGACCTATCTTCTTCTGGCCAAAAGCGAAGTTGCTATTCACCTCAAACAGTTTGTCGCCATGGCTCACCAACAATTTGGCAAAAAGATCAAAGTTATTCGTAGTGACAATGGGAGTGAGTTTCTCGGTCTTCGACATTTCTTTAAAGACCATGGCATTCTTCATCAAACTTCCTATGTTTACACCCCACAACAAAATGGGAGAGTTGAGCGCAAACATCGCCATATTCTCAACATGGCACGTTCTTTGCTCTTTCAAGCTAACCTACCCATTGAGTTTTGGGGCGAGAGTGTCCTCACGGCTGCGCATTTAATCAATCGCACTCCTACTCCGCTTCTGCAAGGCAAGACTCCACATGAGCTTCTTCATTCTACGCCTCCGTCTTATGCACAGCTTCGTGTCTTTGGTTGTTTGTGCTTTGCCAAACGACATTCCCCTCGTCGTGATAAATTTCAAGAATGTGGAAGGAAATGCATTTTTCTCGGTTATCCTCATAATAAAAACGGTTGGCGTGTTTATGACATGGAGACTCAAGATACTTTTGTTTCCCGTGATGTTATCTTTAACGAAGATATTTTTCCATCTAGTTCGTCTTGTCTCCGATCAGCCTGTTGCATCTCCGGTTATACCACTACCACTTGTTTCACCGAATGAATCGGTTGACGACACTACACATGAGACTCTCGAAAACAGGGGGAGTCTCCCTGCACCTCTCACTCCTACACTCGCTGATACTACTACAGTTGTTGAATCTACTCCGGCTCTTGGTAATGATGTTATTCCACCTCCTGAATCCGCTGCTGTTTCTGATGAGTTTTTTGATGACTTTGATGTTGGTACTGAACCGCTTGGTCGTGGTCATCGAACAAAGTTGCCGTCTACTCGACTTAAACCGTATGTCACGTACTCCGCACGTCACGCTGAAACCCTCATCTCTCTCAAGCCTACGTCTTCTCCGGCATCTTCAGGTACTTGTTTCTATCCTATAGCACATTATGTCTCTTGTGACAACTTTAGCTCTGCTCATCAAAAGTTTCTTGCCGCCGTGACTATTGTTGATGAACCTGTTACTTATAAGCAAGCTGTTCAAATATTAGAATGGCGTGATGCTATGCGCAAAGAGATCGATTGAACGTCTTCCTCCTGGCGTCAAAGCTCTTGGCTCTAAATGGGTGTATCGGCTTAAGTTCAATTCCGATGGTACACTTGAACGGTATAAGGCGCGGTTCGTGGCTCTTGGGAATCATCAAAAAGAGGGTGTTGATTTTTCAGAAACATTTGCTCCAGTTGCTAAACTACAAACAGTTCGTACCTTACTTGGTGTTGCTTCAGTTAAAAATTGGGAACTCCATCAGATGGATGTTCACAATGCCTTTTTACATGGTGACCTTGAAGAGGATATCTACATGAAACCACCTCCGGGTTTTCTTCCAGCTGATCCGTCTCTTGTCTATAAACTTAAAAAGTCTATCTATGGTCTTCGGCAGGCTCCTCGTTGCTGGTTTTCTAATTTATCTACATCCCTCCTAGACTATGGCTTCGTTCGTTCTCACAAAGACAACTCTCTGTTTACTTATCGACGTGGTGGTGTTGTTCTGCATGTTCTTGTTTATGTTGATGACTTAATTGTTTGTGGTGCTGATTATACAGTTCTACAATCATTTAAAGCTTATTTGTGTCGCTGTTTCAAGATGAAGGATCTCGGCATCTTAAAGTACTTTCTTGGCATTGAGGTTGCTCGTGGACCTGATGGCATATTCTTATCTCAGCGGAAATATTGTCTTGATATCATTGATGAGTGTGGTCTTTCCGGCTCGTCTCCTTTCGATACTCCTATGGAGCAAAATCATACGCTGTTGGATTCCACGAGTGAACCGTACTCAGACCATAAGCATACTTCTTATGTTTTATGAAAGAATAAGAGAGAAACAAATTATGTGGAACCCATTAATATATAACTAGAGGTTGTAGTTTAGCGATCACATTATAATTATCAAAAGCAACCACATTATCGATGTCTTGTTTTCTGATAATTAACTCAGCTAGTATGCTTGTAAAGCATTTTAAGAACTTGCTTAATTAGATTAAATACTTGCCTTGATTCCAATATTTCCCGCTTTTACTTAGAAACAACCAAATAATTTCATGGTCTCTCTACGAAATTTTATTATACATTTTTTTTCTTAACAAACTTTTGTTATCCCCTATATATTAATAGAAAAATACACTCTTGAGAAAGCCGATGTGTCGTTGCTAGAGAACTCAGTGCAACTTTTAGCAAAATACCTTTAAATTTTTTACTTAATTATATTAATATGCCATTATATTTTCAAAAAAAAAATTAACTGAATAATAATTAGATATGTCATCATTTCTCACAAAAATTTAAATATTACATATTAAAACTACTTAAATAATTACATACTATTTTATGGCAAAATTTTCACTAAAATTTACTTACAAATATATATACAAGTCAAAAGTTATATTGATTTTAAGAAATCAATATAAGTAAAATATTTTAAAAAGGCTATAAAACATATCAATAAATATAAAGTTAATTAAAATAAAGAATATATAACTTATTAACAAAATCATAGAAAAACAATATGTTATTTTTTATGTTAGTATTATTACCATAATAATTTAAATAACAAGCTTCCAATAGTTATTATAATGGATTATAAAAAAAAGTATATTACCCTTGAATTATCTCCAACTCATTAAAAGAAACTTAATTTCTAGTAAACATAGATTTATATATATTCATAAATAAATATACAAATGACAACAAATTAGGGGATATCATGATGTGTGATTATTTATATATATCTAAGTATGTAAACTAATTAACTCAACATTTAGTGTGATTTTCATTAAAAATGGAAATATTGATAACCGAATAGGAATATACATTCTAATTGTACATTAATCTATGTGCTATTAAAAAGGAATGAGACAATAACCCTTACCATGAGAAATAAACTTAGTACCAAAAAAAAAATCAAAATATATTAAAATGAGTGATTATTAGATTATGCAAAATTGTTATAGTTACTCAATTAACCGTAAATATAAATATGATTTATAAAGCACACAAAAAGATAGATTGCTATAAATTGTAACATTTTATAAATATTTTCTTTACCACGTTCACATATTTCACAGGTGAAATGTATTCTTACACAATTACATTGATTTTGGAATTTCGTTAATTTTTCATAATGATTTTTTAGTAATAATCTGTCATTTATAGAAAATATTAAAAAACTGACTAACTCAAAATATTTAAATAGTCTAATCAAAAAATAAATCAATATATTAGATTATCTTCAGAAAATTTAGTTTAGAGTCCGATTGTTACTAACATATAATAAAATTAAATAATTAAACTACCGATTAATTTAGTATATGTTGTTATGGTTATATAAGGAACATGAAAAATTGTTATGATTATAAAATAAAACATAAGAGATATGAATTTGATTTTTAAACCATACAAAAGATATGTTATAATAAATAGTAACATTTTATCAATATTTTTTCTACCATAAAACTTCTTATATATTAAAAAATTTCACGGGTAGACCATATTTTTTATACGAAAAAATGCAGCTTTGAATAAATAAATAAAAAACTTTAGTTATATATTATGTTCGATACAAACAGACATTTGTTCTATAATAATAATTTTATTTAAATCGATTTATCCCGCACATAATGCGAGTTGTTACCTAGTATATATTATGTCTTGATTCTTATGCTTAGAAAAAAAAACTTTTTAAAAATCCCAGATCGTAAACAATTGCTGAAACAGAATGCTCAAACTCCGACTAATTAAAGGTGCATAGTCTCAATACAGAAGTTTCAGTTAGATATTTAAGTATGTTATAACTTAATAGGTTCTCTATTGAGACTATTACAGATTCCTAAATATGTTGAAATGAGTTTGAGTAAAACCCAAATTATGGTCAGTTATGTGGAACCCATTAATATAATTGACCGTAATTTGGGTTTTACTCTCATTTCAATACTATCACTACCAATTGTAACATGTTAAGTTAGGAATCTGTATTCGTTCCTCCTAGGATTCAAATATTCAATAATAAAAATAACTACTGACGTGAAAAAAGAAGAAGAGTTTCATGAATAATGCCAAAGTGTAATGATTTGTATGTTGCATTCATAAATTTAGTGGCACACCAAGAATATAAACCGGTGGGGGACACATTTGTTTATAAGTTCGTCGCCTTCTTTACGTTTCACTTTCTTTTGTTTCGTTTTCTTTTTCTTTTAAAATTATTTCACTAAAAATGTCACTTCTTTTGACATTGTTATATGTTCACGACGGTATATATATATATGGACACGTACGGAATCACGCCTTCACGGA
>NC_025693.1:7310790-7323636 GCF_000633955.1 Camelina sativa
ACTATGGTTGATGAACCTGTTACTTATAAGCAAGCTGTTCAAATATTAGAATGGCGCGATGCTATGCGCAAAGAGATCGATGCTTTAGAACTTAACGAGACTTGGACGCTTGAACGACTTCCTCCTGGCGTCAAAGCTCTTGGCTCTAAATGGGTGTATCGGCTTAAGTTCAATTCCGATGGTACCCTTGAACGGTATAAGGCGCGGTTCGTGGCTCTTGGGAATCATCAAAAAGAGGGTGTTGATTTTTCAGAAACATTTGCTCCAGTTGCTAAACTACAAACAGTTCGTACCTTACTTGGTGTTGCTTCAGTTAAAAATTGGGAACTCCATCAGATGGATGTTCACAATGCCTTTTTACATGGTGACCTTGAAGAGGATATCTACATGAAACCACCTCCGGGTTTTCTTCCAGCTGATCCGTCTCTTGTCTATAAACTTAAAAAGTCTATCTATGGTCTTCGGCAGGCTCCTCGTTGCTGGTTTTCTAATTTATCTACATCCCTCCTAGACTATGGCTTCGTTCGTTCTCACAAAGACAACTCTCTGTTTACTTATCGACGTGGTGGTGTTGTTCTGCATGTTCTTGTTTATGTTGATGACTTAATTGTTTGTGGTGCTGATTATACAGTTCTACAATCATTTAAAGCTTATTTGTGTCGCTGTTTCAAGATGAAGGATCTCGGCATCTTAAAGTACTTTCTTGGCATTGAGGTTGCTCGTGGACCTGATGGCATATTCTTATCTCAGCGGAAATATTGTCTTGATATCATTGATGAGTGTGGTCTTTCCGGCTCGTCTCCTTTCGATACTCCTATGGAGCAAAATCATACGCTGTTGGATTCCACGAGTGAACCGTACTCAGACCATAAGCATACTTCTTATGTTTTATGAAAGAATAAGAGAGAAACAAATTATGTGGAACCCATTAATATATAACTAGAGGTTGTAGTTTAGCGATCACATTATAATTATCAAAAGCAACCACATTATCGATGTCTTGTTTTCTGATAATTAACTCAGCTAGTATGCTTGTAAAGCATTTTAAGAACTTGCTTAATTAGATTAAATACTTGCCTTGATTCCAATATTTCCCGCTTTTACTTAGAAACAACCAAATAATTTCATGGTCTCTCTACGAAATTTTATTATACATTTTTTTTCTTAACAAACTTTTGTTATCCCCTATATATTAATAGAAAAATACACTCTTGAGAAAGCCGATGTGTCGTTGCTAGAGAACTCAGTGCAACTTTTAGCAAAATACCTTTAAATTTTTTACTTAATTATATTAATATGCCATTATATTTTCAAAAAAAAAATTAACTGAATAATAATTAGATATGTCATCATTTCTCACAAAAATTTAAATATTACATATTAAAACTACTTAAATAATTACATACTATTTTATGGCAAAATTTTCACTAAAATTTACTTACAAATATATATACAAGTCAAAAGTTATATTGATTTTAAGAAATCAATATAAGTAAAATATTTTAAAAAGGCTATAAAACATATCAATAAATATAAAGTTAATTAAAATAAAGAATATATAACTTATTAACAAAATCATAGAAAAACAATATGTTATTTTTTATGTTAGTATTATTACCATAATAATTTAAATAACAAGCTTCCAATAGTTATTATAATGGATTATAAAAAAAAGTATATTACCCTTGAATTATCTCCAACTCATTAAAAGAAACTTAATTTCTAGTAAACATAGATTTATATATATTCATAAATAAATATACAAATGACAACAAATTAGGGGATATCATGATGTGTGATTATTTATATATATCTAAGTATGTAAACTAATTAACTCAACATTTAGTGTGATTTTCATTAAAAATGGAAATATTGATAACCGAATAGGAATATACATTCTAATTGTACATTAATCTATGTGCTATTAAAAAGGAATGAGACAATAACCCTTACCATGAGAAATAAACTTAGTACCAAAAAAAAAATCAAAATATATTAAAATGAGTGATTATTAGATTATGCAAAATTGTTATAGTTACTCAATTAACCGTAAATATAAATATGATTTATAAAGCACACAAAAAGATAGATTGCTATAAATTGTAACATTTTATAAATATTTTCTTTACCACGTTCACATATTTCACAGGTGAAATGTATTCTTACACAATTACATTGATTTTGGAATTTCGTTAATTTTTCATAATGATTTTTTAGTAATAATCTGTCATTTATAGAAAATATTAAAAAACTGACTAACTCAAAATATTTAAATAGTCTAATCAAAAAATAAATCAATATATTAGATTATCTTCAGAAAATTTAGTTTAGAGTCCGATTGTTACTAACATATAATAAAATTAAATAATTAAACTACCGATTAATTTAGTATATGTTGTTATGGTTATATAAGGAACATGAAAAATTGTTATGATTATAAAATAAAACATAAGAGATATGAATTTGATTTTTAAACCATACAAAAGATATGTTATAATAAATAGTAACATTTTATCAATATTTTTTCTACCATAAAACTTCTTATATATTAAAAAATTTCACGGGTAGACCATATTTTTTATACGAAAAAATGCAGCTTTGAATAAATAAATAAAAAACTTTAGTTATATATTATGTTCGATACAAACAGACATTTGTTCTATAATAATAATTTTATTTAAATCGATTTATCCCGCACATAATGCGAGTTGTTACCTAGTATATATTATGTCTTGATTCTTATGCTTAGAAAAAAAAACTTTTTAAAAATCCCAGATCGTAAACAATTGCTGAAACAGAATGCTCAAACTCCGACTAATTAAAGGTGCATAGTCTCAATACAGAAGTTTCAGTTAGATATTTAAGTATGTTATAACTTAATAGGTTCTCTATTGAGACTATTACAGATTCCTAAATATGTTGAAATGAGTTTGAGTAAAACCCAAATTATGGTCAGTTATGTGGAACCCATTAATATAATTGACCGTAATTTGGGTTTTACTCTCATTTCAATACTATCACTACCAATTGTAACATGTTAAGTTAGGAATCTGTATTCGTTCCTCCTAGGATTCAAATATTCAATAATAAAAATAACTACTGACGTGAAAAAAGAAGAAGAGTTTCATGAATAATGCCAAAGTGTAATGATTTGTATGTTGCATTCATAAATTTAGTGGCACACCAAGAATATAAACCGGTGGGGGACACATTTGTTTATAAGTTCGTCGCCTTCTTTACGTTTCACTTTCTTTTGTTTCGTTTTCTTTTTCTTTTAAAATTATTTCACTAAAAATGTCACTTCTTTTGACATTGTTATATGTTCACGACGGTATATATATATATGGACACGTACGGAATCACGCCTTCACGGACGGGGTATTCTACATTTTTTACGATATCTCCGAGATAAAGATTTACTAGATCCGTAAAACAACTAACCATAAACTATATACATATTTGTAAAAAAACAGAGGAAGTATATAAGACTTCACTCCCTATCCATCTTTCAAAAGTTTGGTAATGATATATGTTCTTAAACCATTAATATTTGTTTTGCCTCGTAAAGTTATATATTCGAATACTAGATCATATTGAATAATACAAGATATCTTCTCAATTATACTGTTTTTTTGGTCATCATTGAATGACAAAATTCGATTCATAACCAATTCCTACTATGCGGACAATGCGACTTACTAGAATCGAATTCTAGTGAGATTGATCGTAGAGGTGATGCTGTAACCACTTAAATAAAGTCACTTCCTCAGTTCCTCTCTCAATGATACTATTTAAGCGATAAATAACTGATTTTTTGAACATTAATTGATTTACTATCTCCAAATCGATAATTAAAACGGAAAATACTACATTTTTGAATACTGCTTTCTTCCTTAAAAAATTTCAAGTTGGCCACCCAAGAAGATAGTAAAAGTGACTCAGTAGTAAAACCAACCAACAAGGAAAGATACATTATGAAATGACATATTTTATAATCAGTGCTTCATCTCTATTTCCATGTTTATAATTCATGCTTTAATTCTAGTTCCCACTGTCAACTGTGATTTCTACTAGACACAATATGTGGTTTCAGTTTAATATTTAATCAAAAAAAAGTACAGTATGTAATAAGATTCTCCCTTTTTAAGTTTTTTTAGTACGCTCCTCCTTATTAATTAAAACCTGATTTCAGTCTTTAACAAGTAACAACACACACATGCATCAACTTAGTCAGAATGATTAAAGAAACTAAATTTTGTAGACTGTGACTGTATTTTGAAAAAAAGTATATTTAACGGTAAATCCAAGAACAAAATGTACGAACCCCATTTCCACATTACTCAGAACTATTTACATTCATCAGTAACAAGTCGAGCAAAACATGTCATCAAATCATAAGAGATGCAGCCTACAGGTTTCTATATGTGGCAAATGCATCATCAGTCATATCACCCAGTGCTTTTCAACTTGGCCAACTTGTGAAGTTGTACATCCACACCAACCCTCACGTCATGATTATGGGAGATTTACTCAGATATACTCCAAATTAGATAATATTACCAGTATCAACAAATCTTTTTTTTTATTACTAAGATAGTTTGGATATTTTCAAAATACCCAGCGTGCCCTTGTTTTATGTTACAGGAAAAAACGTAATTACAAAAATATCATTGTCACGTCAAAAATCGCTGACGTGTATTAAATAACTTAGCAGTAACACGTTACAGAGGAAATGACGGCTGAGTTATGGTATGTTGGGGCTGATTTATGGAAAAAATATTTGAGTAAGAGCGGACGGCTGACTTAGAGCATAACTCAGCCAAACGTTACGGCTGACTTCATGAAATCTGGCTGAGTTATGCTATAACTCAGCCGTCATTACAGCTGAGTTTTCACACGATGGTCGAGTTGTCAAAATTTTGGCTGAGTTATCACTACGACACGGCTGAATTAACTTTTTCCGGCTGGCTGAGTTATGAACAACGGCTGACTTATGAGATGTCATTACGGCTGAGTTATGGTTAAACACTACAACTCAGCCGTCATAAGCTGACTTATCTGACAACTCGGCCATTTTACGGCTGAATTAGTAACAAAAGATTAATTACTAGAATATCATTCAGTTACGGCTGACTTATTAAACGATACGGCTGAGTTACAAATTTTCAGTTGATTAAGTGGCTGAATTTGGCAGCCATTTTTTTGCTTTTTAATTACTGTAATAGTATTCATGTTGCGGCTGAGTTATAATCTTGTTTGATGGCTGATTTAATTAGGCTGATTTACATGTTCGTTTGGTGGCTGACTTGCCACTTCAGACGCATCATCCATGTCATCATCTTCTCCGGAAATACGAAACGTTGTTTTTTCGACTTCCATCTTCTTCACCTGGTTCAAAAGTGAAGTTCTTTACCTTTTTCTTCACTTTGTTCTTTACCTTGTTCTTCACTTCTTAATTTTCCTCATTCTTATTAATTATCCTCATTCTTCTTCATTTTTTTCATGGATCCAGTTCCGGTAATTGTTGTTTCTGGTAATTGGGTAAAGAAACACAAATATGTATTTAACACCAATGATAGAGGGTGTAGAGTTAGTGCAGATAGATGCGGAAACAACGCACGACAAGCTTGTGAAGCTTGTTCTTGATGATTACGGATTGAATGCGAGGAAGGATGAAATGGCTATAAGTCAGCCACGAAGCATTATAACTCAGCCATCATATGAATCTAAGAGACGTTTCGTTTTCTCTTAAGTATTATAACTCAGCCGTCAAGTAATAAAATTCAGCTGTTGACATTTATTTCTTGTTATAAGTCAACCACGAAACATTTTAACTCAGTCGTCATATGAATCTATGAGACCTTTCGGTTTCCCTTAAGTATTATAACTCAGCCGTGAAGTATATAAATCGGACGTTCACTTTCAGCTTATTTATTGTTATAAGTCAGCCACCAAGCATTATAACTCAGCCCTCATATGAATCTACGTGACCTTTTGTTTTCCCTTAAGTATTACAACTCAGCCGTGAAATAATATAAATCAGACGTTCACTGTCAGTAATAACGTGGAATCATTTGCTGATGTGTATTTTTTTAATATTTTTGAAATAAAAAATAAAAAATTAACCCAAAGAGTAAATTGTAATTACACACAGAACACTAAACATTTGAGTAATTATTAAAAAATTATTAGATATGAAAAATAAACCAATTTTTAGAGTACATCTGAATAATTCTTTCCATGATTATTGTATCTCAACGTGTAGACCGATATAGTGCTTACACTTTCTTCTTGTTAGTTTGAGTAAGGGATTACTAATGTATGATTAATTGATATTTTCCATAAGTCTATCTATTAGAGGATAAATAATATTTTTGAGAGTAAGTTAAACAGATAAATACAACATCATTCATCGATATATATATTTTCTGTATGTATTATATATATTTGACATATTTAGATAAATGAGATACATATCTCAATTCCTATTACACGAGATAATGCGAGAGTCTACCTTTGGCGGAAACAAATCGCAAAAATGGACTGTTTTGTTTAATAATAATCAATTTTTTTTGTTCTTGTTGATGTATATATACTCTTTTTAAAATGTTTAGAATGAAGTATTCTTGTTTGTTCTTGTTTATAATGAAGTATATGAAAGAAGAAACAAAAGAAAAATATTTTCCGCTGAGTAATAACTAATAGTAACTGTGTCCACCGAAATTTTATTGAGGAGAAGTCTAATTACTTCAACTTAACATACGTGTTTTCCATTATAATTTACAATAGTCAATTTAGTAATTATATCTTAGCATAGAAAAAAAAAACATTCAGATATGATATTGGTGGATTTAACGTGACTCTTATGTGGATCCTATGAACATTATATTTGGTCACAGATTCTTCAAGAACAGTGCCATCAACTTATTCTGTTTAGCCTTTTTCGTATTGTTGTATAGACACATTTTTGTAACAGTATGATGAGATTTTGTAAAACACATACCTCACAGAAATGTGTCGTTGTTGTATAGATTCTCCAAGAACAGTGCCATCTTGCACTTTTGTAAACACATACCTCACAGACAGTATGATGAGATTTCGCAAGCCATAGCACTTCGGAAACTTTTGCTTTTATAATCCAATATCTTATTGCAATTTTTATTCAATAAATAAAACTTTTGTTATTTTAATAGAGAAAATTTAAACATATTTGAGTTGGTAATTGGTATGGATTTCTAGTATAGATTTCGAATATGCTTCTCTTCATATACTATTAGGTAAGCATGATGATCCACATTATGCAAACTACATGTTCACAATAGGACTACAAAGTGTTCATAGACTACTTAACAGTTAACATTGATACCCAAAAAAAAATAAAAAAAAATTGGTAGACATAAAACATCCAACCCGTCTTATTTGCATATAAATTTGTACTTATGATTTTATAATTTTTCATAACTTTCGCGATATGTTTGAAGCTACCAAACAATTCAAAATATGTTGAACATTTGGTGACGTATAATGATATGCTCAAATTTATCCTAGAATTACTCTCTTATATTAATATATCATTGTAGTAATTAAGGGTCGAATTTCACAAACTCTCGTTTACACAATAGATTATCTTATTATATAAAGTTGGGTTTTCAAAGTTAGTCATTAACAGGATCATTACACGTATCAAGTTATCTACAGAAGTTATCTACATGTGTAAAAAGATAATTATCAAAAACTACAGAATTTATAAATAATACAAAGTTTTTAAATAATTATAACGAGATTTAATTATTCGAAACTTTAATATTATATTCTTATTTTTAAATCTATCTCAGATTTTGACATGTGTAAAAGTTAATATTTAATAGGAGAAATTTGCTTACAAAAAACAAAAAAAATTATTAAAAAAATATTAATAATATAAAAAGATAATTATCAAAAACTACAGAATTTATAAAATACAAAGTTTTTAAATAATTATAAGGAGATTATATATATATATATATCATAAAATTCGAAACTTTAATATTATTTTCTTATTTTTAACTTTTAAGTTATTAATTCTACAAAGAAATAGAAAAAAATTGATTAAGGAAAATAAACAGTTAATTATTTATTCAAAATTTTGTAAATACTCACTTCTATATAAACATAGACCGTCTTATATTTAAATAATTTATTCAAAAATACTGCTTTCAAGTTTGTTTAATTGGATTTTTTTTTTTAAATGGGAAGGAAAATTTTTCTTATTTTTTTAAACCAAAATTTTCTCCTACTTTCTTCTTTTTCAGTTGGGAATAGGTAAGATTAATATGTTGATCCAAAAGGTTAATATATGCGTCTTCTTTTCCTAATACTGTATTTTAAAATTTATTGTAGTATTTTTAGATTGTTTTACTTAATTTATATTTTCATCTTTGAATTATTTGAGATTCATATATTATCATGCTTATAATTTTCTATTGTTTATTTAATTATGCCAAATTAATTTTTTCTAATTTCTCAACATTGATTGGTTAGTCATAAATCCTTCTTTTTTGCAAACATAATTGTTACCATTATTCATTCAATCCCAAAGGGAGATAAGGAGTAGAAGCTCATCAACCTAATGGATGGATAAAATAGGTTAATCAGACACAAGCTTACAACAAACATAGATAAATATATTGGAAAAACATAAATCGTTGTTGATAGATCCATATGAGCTCAAAAACTGTAAAACCTATGTTTGCAAAAAAAGTTTAAAAGAATTGATTTGGCCACATATGTCACAAAAATGCACTTATTTTTTTGGTCAAGAGTCCTGAGAGAACTTCATGATGGGTGACCTTCCTAGAAGTGATTGTCGGAACTGTGAGAGTGAGTACCAAACACAGGCAAAGATCATTTGTTGATTTGTAGGATCGGTAAACAATTTTTTAAAGCCTCTCAGATGTAACAAACCGGCCATCGAATATGGGTGGATCCAAGGGCCGGAAATAGATGTAAGGCCCATTTAGAAAGGTGGGCTCATGGACTGAGAGTGTACATGGGCTCACTAAGCAAGGTGGTGGTTGAGGCGTTACAGAGACAGAGATTACATCATGGTGTGTCAAAGATACTTCTACGAATACATTGGGAAATTTAACATTAGTTACTATCAAAAGATTTTGTAACGTAAAAAAAGGTTTTTACTTTCATTTGTTATCGGAGCAAACCATTTTGAGATTACAAAAAAATGTGAACATGTTCTTTCTAAACAGGAGGAGAGTAGATCCGAGGTTTTCTCTATGGTGGAGAAAGTTGGACACAATGTTATCTCCCCAAAGGAGGAAGGTAGAGGAGGTTGGACGAAAGGTTCTCTCCATAAAGGATGAAAGTGGAGCCGAGTTTTTCTTCATGGTGGTCATATATTATTATGATGATACATCATTGATTAGTATATTATATAATATATTTTTTATTCAAAATGTTGTTTGAGCCAACAATTTTAGTAATTAAAAAACTATGCAGAAGTGAAAGTAAAATAGTTGGCTTAATATGTTCATATATACATTTTCTAGGTGGTGATAAAAAATATATTTGTAACATAGAGTATATTTAGGTGTAAAAAACACACTTTTAAAAGTTATATACATAAAAGATTTGTAAATGAATATAAATCAGTGTATTATAGCAAAATAAAATTTAGAAATAACATACAACAAATTTTAATATATTTTTGTTAAATTTAATTTACTTTATAAAACTTTAAACCCGCACATCGGGCGGGTCCTCATCTAGTTAAGTATAAAATTAAGCTAAACCAAATAAACTGTATTTAAATAAAAAGCAAAAAAATCAATTAAAACAAGTGTGGATTCAATAAGAGAGAAGATAAGCCCATGGAAATTCTCAGAAAATTCAGAATTGCAGATAAAATAATTGTCAGGATTTATTAAGAACCATTCTAGAACTCAAAATCACAAAAGTAAAATTAACTAGCTCTTGATCGCTGCGAAAATTATCTGAGTCTAAAAACTAGGATTTTATATCTCTTTGCAAATCCCAAAGATTAAGCAAGCATTGAATTTAGGTTTGATAAGTTCACAAAATCCCTAAATAAAATCTCTTGGTGAATAGGTATTTTGCTCATCTAAGATTATTTCAGGAAATCAATAACACTCTCGTGTCTACCAATTAACCTAAGATCAGATTCGAGATTGCTCTCTCTACTCTAGAATATACAATAAACCAATCTAGATGAACTACTCTAGAATATACAATAAACCTGTAACATACGTGTTCCGGGATTATATTTTTGTTTGTGTTGATTAAACTAAAGGAGTGGATGTTAATTAATTTCGATTTAATTAAATTCTGGTTTAATTTAATTAAGGTAATCAACAAAGCTTTATCTTAAAGAGAAGGAGAAGGAGCAGAATAGTTAGGGTTTGGCAGGAAACAGTTTCGACATATCAAATCGTTGTCAAAGATAACTAAATTTTTTAGATTTAATCCTAAGTCGTCCATCATCATTTTCCTTTTTACAGAAGTGGATTTGGATTTAAATTCGATGACTTATTGGCAGTTTTGTGAGACACGTTTTCTTAGACGCGAATTGGGACCATCGGGAATTGTAACTGAGAGCGTGGTCTCGTATGGTTTCTGATCGGCTCGAAATTTTGTGGGAAGCTTCGTGACGTCTCGGGCTAGATTTTCACCGGAGGGATTTGATAGTTAACAGTTGTTGTTTGTTTTCAGGTTTTGTCATTGAGACTGTTCTTTTCTGATGTTTCTGTCCAGTTTGCTTCATGGTTGCTGTTAGCGTAGATATAGGAATCTATATGATTTGTGTATATCTTGTATAGTTAGGATCATATTTGACCTTATCATGTGACACCCTATATATATTATGTGAATACAATACCTCCGACTCACGGAGGTTAATCATCTTACATGGTATCAGAGCATTAAAATTAAAACTCTCGATCCTTCGCCTCCGTCTTCTTTTATTTTTTTTCTTTGTTTCTCCGATTTGTTTTTCTTCCTCTGTTTTTGTTTCTCTGTTCTTAAATCATGTCGGAATCGCTGGATACTACGTATGTCACCTCGACCGCTACCGCGAACGATAAGCCGTATGGGATCGCTCAGATCCGTGCTTACATACCGATTCAACTTGATCTCAAGAAGTTGAACTATGAGGTTTGGCGTGAGCTCTTCGAAACTCACTGCAGCAGTTTTGGCGTCCTTGGTCACCTTGATGGCTCCTCTACTCCGTCATCTGACACTGAGAAGCAATGGAAGGTACATGACGACCTCGTGAAAATGTGGATCTATGGCACGGTGTCGGAGCAACTCCTGGATACCATCCTCAAAGCCAAGTCCACGGCTTGTGATTTGTGGCTTACTCTTGAAGCCATGTTTCGTGACAACAAAGAAGCTCAATCCATTCAGTATGATAACGAGCTTCGCTCAATCGTGATTGGTGACATGTTGGTCACTGATTACACTCACAAGTTGAAGACACTTGCTGATCTTCTCGCGAATGTTGACGCACCGGTGACAGATCGTGCTTTGGTAATGCACATGCTCAATGGACTGTCTGCAAAGTTCGACAGTATCTTCAACGTGATTCAACATCACATGCCTTTTCCTTCGTTCATCAAGGCCTGATCCATGCTTCTCATGGAAGAGAAGCGTCTCAACAAGCAGACTCCGTCACACTCGGAACACAACACTGACTCCTCCTCCCCAAGTGTGCTGTACACTCAATCGGATTAACAACAATAGCGTCCGCCGCACTACAACAACAACAACAACAACTCTGCTTGCAACAACTACACCAAGTCTGGTGGTCGAGGTGGACACGGTAACAGAGGCCGCGGTCGCTACAACAACAACAAATGGCACAACAATGCATATGTGGCTCCTCCGTGGTCCTATCCCCAACCACCCTGGTCATACCCTCCATCTTACAACTCGCATCCTGGGTTTGCACCACCTTACTACACGCCACAAATGCAGCCTTCCTCTGCTTCACCTAGACCTTTTCCGCATCGACCGCAAGGGGAGGCTCACTACACTCACAGCGCTCCATCATTTTCCAACATGGGCGGCGCTCAGCAGTTCGCTTACACGGCTCTTCCTCAAGCATTCAGCACCATGAATCTTCAGGATCAGACCAACAACTAATGGGTGATGGATACAGGTGCTACAAACCATGTTGCAACTGAGCCAGGTACACTCCGTTCCCTTTTTAATATGAGCTCTATTCCTTCTAATACTGTTGGCAACGGTTCCTCTGCCCTAATAACAAACTCGGGTCATACAACCATACCCACCACCACCAAACCTCTCCATCTAAACCATGTCCTTGTGTGCCCTGATATTGTTCGCAATCTGGTCTCTGTTCGCCAATTTGTTACTGACAATAAGTGCACTGTTGAATTTGACCCGTTTGGTGTCTGTATTAAGGATCTGCTAACGCGGACAAGACTGCTCCAATGTAACAGCACCGGTCCCCTTTACACCATCACGCCGTATGTCACCACACCTTCCGCCTACTCAGTCACGGCCTCCACCTCTATACTTTGGCACCAGCGTCTTGGTCACCCTACGTTAAACTCTGCAATCTTTAAGTTCTTCTGGTTTATTTCTTTTAAACAGACTGACATGACAAATTTGTGTCATGAATGTTAGCTTGGCAAACACATTTGCATGCCTTTTACTTCTTCTACTTTGGTTGTTTCCAGACCCTTTGATTTAATTCACTCTGATTTATGGACATCTCCAATCCCAAGTATTAGAGGTATCAAATATTATTTACTGTTTTTAGATGATTGCAGCCACTATGTTTTGATATATTTGCTTCGTCGGAAGAGCGAC